>NC_041352.1:9452222-9494722 GCF_004354835.1 Perca flavescens
ATGTTTCACCGCTTGTTCCGCTCCTAGGTGAATTTGTAAAGTGTGAATGCATGACTAATATTTGATATATCTGAGCTATTATGAAGCCTTTTGCCTTCTGTACAGGCTTACCTTCTGCCACTTCCCTTTCATTCATAACCTTATAAAATAAACGTTTTATTTTTATTTTATTTCCGTTCATTTGTGATTTGGTATATATGAAAGAATAACATCAGTAATGCATTCTAATCAGAGTAGCCAGCTATGGACACACTGGTCCTCTGCAGCTCAGTTGGTAAAGCTTGTTATTGTAAAAGCCTGTGGTTTGCTCACCACAGGAGAAAAACATGCTGAAAAAGCATGTTCTCCTTTAACCAAGGGCACCCGGCTTAGCAACACCAGTGTAACATGTACTGGACGCTCATGCAGAGGAGGTTGCTCATTTGGAGATGAAATGTGCTGAAAATGTGCTTCAGCTTCAGTTTAAAAAAAATGAAAACAACAGAGGCTGGCGAGGGAGTCCCATCAGGGAGGAACTGGGGAGCTTGGATTGGATTACGGGTCATTTTCAAAACAAATCCTCCCTCATATTGTGTACAAGCATCAGCTGCACTCGCCAGGTTCTCTGAGAAAACTAGTGTTGTGCTGTTACAGTACAGCTTTTTCTTCTCACTCGACAACATGCAAGCTTAAACCAAGGCCAAACATCTGGCCATGAAGGAATAGTGTGCTCTCGACTCTTGGGCGGATAAAACAAGTTGCCTCTGGACTTGCTGAATATCAATTGCTATTTCTTTAAAAAGAAAATATTAGTTATACTAAAGTAGAAGAGTTACTTTTGAGAAAGAACTACTCATCACATGCACAATACGAGTGCAGTATGTGAACTATACAGTAGAATCACTTCGTTATTAGAAGGTCATTTAGAGACATTTTTCACATGCGTTATTGTGAAACTATATCACATATTTCAAAAAATGTGTGTTCAGATACAAATTTAGTGCGCATTGGGCTGTCCACTAGCGAGGTTACGTTCTGTGCCGAGGCTTCGAAGCGTGTCGAGGCTTGTATCGGTTTAGGCGAATGACGTCATTGATGACATCCGAAGCCTCGCTGCCAGTCCATACCACGTGACTGGTTTATGAAGTGGCTTGACTGCACACAACATGCCAATAAATCAGCTGTAAATAAACAAAAATACTACCAATTTGGAAACAGGCCCAGTCAGCAACAAATCATATGGAAACAGAACAGAATAAAAGGTCTGGGACCCATTACTTAGATAATGCTCCCCTGGTCATTAATAGCACATTTCATGATTTCTATAAATCCTTCTTCACCTCTAAGTGAATTAACGGCTCAAAACAAGACATTACATACTGGGAGAGGAGCTCCCAGCCTGCGGTGTCAGAATATGCCATTACCATCCAAATGTTCATTTTACCAAGGAGGAAATTTGGGAGGCCTTTCAGTTAATGCCCTCTGGCAAAGTACCAGGTTTAAACATTAAAATTGTATGAACGTCTTGAATTCTTCCCTGTTTTATGCCTGTAATCAACAGAAATGTCCTCTATACAACCATCCCCAATAGGAGTGATCTGACTATTTAGATGGAAAACCAAAATCTTAAGAGTGTGGCCAAAACACTTAAACATTTTTATTGCTCTGGATATTACCTGCAAAGATGGTACATTTTCAAGAAATAAGAGCTATAATTTAAGAAAAGAAAATATTTCCGACATATAAGACTAGCTAAAGTGGTCTTCTCCAAGTTTCAACACTCAACAGCAATACAAGGAGGAATCCAAGCTAGAAGGAGCAAGAGTCTAACATTCCAACTCTTTTGATAAAGTAAAGAAATCACAAGTTAGACATTAGATCCAATGAACCAGCAAACTTCTTGCCAGTGGCCAGCAACAGTTGTTGCGAGGCTTGCAGTGGAAGATATTGTATTAGTAAGAACTGAAAGTCTTCCCAAGTTTGTTTTCTGACAAATATGAAAAGGATCATAAAACAACATCTTCCATTATTTTTTATCTCTCCTTTAGGCAAACTGCCTGTGGTATGCTGAGAACCTGCTGAACCCCTGCATTGTGGCCATCCCTGTGCATCGTTGAATTGGGGAAACCTTTATGATGACCGTGCACCTATGATAGCAATAATAATAAACCTAATCTTAATACGCAGAAAGGAGTTATGAAGGCACCATTAAAAAAAAAAAAGACATTAACCCCCTATTGTTAGTGTCGCTTGCTGCTGGCATGAGCCATGAAAGAGGCTGGAGGAAAGGAAAAAACCTAATTATGATCAATAAAAAAATACACTGCTGCTGCTTGGGTAGCAATGTCAGTTGTAAGAGGACATCGATTTTATGGAGTTAGAGCATACTATGGCATAAAACTCAAGCTGGTACGATTGCCTTAGGGGAGTGTTTTTATGTCCAAAGTGTGAAACCTTGAAAAGTTGGACACACTTGGGGGTGTATGGGTGTTATCAACCCCTGACACTCTGCTGGAGATCGTCAGAATGAGTCCCATCTCCATCCACTCCTGCTGGCCCTGCAGTACTGTATATTTTCACCCAAGGTCATGGTGCACTTAGAGGAGAAAGTAATTGAACAGAATTTGATTCAACTTCATGGCACAGACCGGTGCAGGAAATGCTAGTCTGTGTCTCAGAGGGAGGTCATCTGAGACAGTTTACAATTTAGCTCAATATGTGCAGTTAGCTGTGCCTCAGCTGTAAGTTGAAGTCTTAGAATTTCTTTCGCTAAACTAAGGGTCTCGTTCGCTCTAGGCGCATTGACATTCCAGTACAAACTCTGCTCCTAACAATCCTCTGTATCTCAAGGCACTGGTTTGTCAAGGGCAAGTGAGCTGTAAATCTAAGTGGGAGGGTTGGACAGCAGCATATGGCACTCAGTCCTGTCAACAGCCATGCCCTGCCTTTGACTTATATCTGACATACCCCTGATGAGGTTCCCATTGACCTGTCGTCACCATCTCATCTTGCTCTCTTGAGCTCCTAACCTTTTCTCTTCTTCTGCCTGCCTCCTTTTCACATTAACTCGGTTGAAAGCAGCACGTGAAATGTCCAGCCACCGTATAACATCTAACTCATCTTCAGTGTTACTGTACTTAAGTAGAATTTTTACGTATATGTACTTTTACTTCAGTACTTTTGCTAAAAAAAAGCATGTCTGGTGATTCATTGCTCCTAGATAGTTTCCGTTTTTTCTCTTTGTTGATGTCAGCTCTCTCAAAATATGCAGTGGTTGTTGCTTTAACGTGAGGGGATTTTTACCTGGAGAGTCCTGGAAAAGCCTTGAAATTGATGTTTAAGAAGGGGTGGAAACACTGAATAGTATGCTAAGTTGTTTGTTTTTTTACTTTTACTTCTCATAATTAAGTACATTCAAAATTGGAAAATTACTTTTGATACTTAAAAGTGCAATATGTAATATTGTATGTAATACTGGCAGCTAGCGGTTAAAATAGTTACTGCACTACCAACTCAAAATACTGGAGAGTCGTTTCCCCCGCCCCCTCCTGCCCAGACTCGAAGTTCACGGGGGTTGCCAGGCTGAGACCACAGCATTCACAACAATGTTGCTAGACGCTTTTCTAACATAGCCAGACATTACTCCACAGCACAGCGGAGTAGCTAACGTTAGATGCTAGTCTCACATAGCCAGACATTACTCCACAGCACAGCGGAGTAGCTAACGTTAGATGCTAGTCTCACATAGCCAGACATTACTCCACAGCACAGCGGAGTAGCTAACGTTAGATGCTGGCTATATTGACAGTCATAATAGCCCGTGCTCACGCGGAGCTCTGTAACCAACTGACAGACACACTTTTTCGGCTTAAAATTACAGTATGAACCGCTAAAAACACAACAACCTCACTGTCCTCTCCACACGCCAGTCAGGCACACTTCCTCGGCTTAGAATTATAATACGAAACGCTAGAAATACCACTACCTTGCCGACGGAACACACTTCATTGGCTTAGAATTACGGCAACAATCGCTAAACACACTGCAAACTCACAGTCCTCTCTTTCCGATTTACAGCCCCCCTCTCGTGGCTTAAAATAACTCATCCGTTGTCGGCTCCAGCCGCTGAGGTGGCTACATGCTGTAAACAGCCATGGGCTGCTTGCCTGGTCCTCCCGGTAACGTTAACAGTTAGCAGGGTTAGCATGGCGGCGTTAGCCAGGACCAGTCGGGATCACTTTACTGACTATGTCTCAATTGTTTTTGCAAGTAACCAACTCGGGTACTCTAGCTATATAATTCAATGTGAGTACACAAATGTTGAAATGACAAAAAATGCTCGTCCCTAGTAGGCTAGCTGTGATAAATTAGCCTGAAGCTAATGCTTACCTGTTCAGGAGAAAATAAGCCAACTCTGCGTCCTTTTGGGATCTATGCTGTCTCCATCTTTCAAATACATCTCCAATATTTACCAGGGGATTGTTACGTCTCTGGTCACGCAACTGTTTTTTATGTCATGTAGAATCTATCTCCGTTGATCCTGTTCGTTTGTTTGCTGCTTTCATGGCTGTACTACCGTTACAGCTGTAGAGCGCTGGGTTTACGTTTTTACAGGTATACCTGGCAACCCGGCCTAGCTGTCAAACTGGGCCGTTGATAACAACACACAGATCAAAACATAAACATAAATTCCGTCACGGAATGTAAATTTCAAAAAGAAAAAATACTGACATTAGCATTGTTGTCAGAAAAGATAGTATTTCAGTTTAACATGTTTCCTTAATATCTGATGAGGCATTGGTGTCATTTTTGGATTTATTACAGTACAAATATTACATATTGGACCTTTAAGTACAGTAAATATCACACAATTAATAGTCTAAAAGGTGACTTTAACCTCTCCCCAAGTCATTTACCTGTACTTTAACTCAAGTATTGATTTATGTACATTATACAAGACTGCTCATCGTATACACAATGGAAATCTCAGCACATCGTCCATCATCATGACAGTCTCCAGTGATCAATGGTGATTTGACCAAGCAACAGTCTCATAAGGCCAACCAAAGGGTTGGTGCTTCCAAATATGTACCCATGCTTATAACTGCAGACTCACTAGGTTAATTGTGCCCCTCAAGGGTATCACTGCCTTCGAAGAGCTTTTTTCGTCATATGAGTGATTGGCTCAATGAGACACTAAAGGATGCCATCTTCTCAGAGGCCCCTTGGGGTGAACAGGAGGACATGTGAGGATATTAGGCTATGGATCCATTTAAAAGTCACACGAGAGAGCTGTTATTTGCAGCATCGTGGCGCTAGCTCTTTGTAGAAGCAACCTTGGATACAACTGGAACTAGCCAGGTGCACCAAGGTGATATGAGGTTTACCAGCTGTATAGCATTTTTGGCACCTGCTTTTGCGATACTACTTTTAGAATTTTATTGTAGTTTTTGTCAGTGAAATTTTAGTCTAATTTGAATAGTGTTCACGCAAATACTTTGGGTTCAGCTCGAGATTAGTGCCATTTTGTTTCTCCATCATTTGGCCACATATACTGTAGTTCCCAATGCCAACCTTACAGACAGGACAACTGTGAGATTATGGAAATACCTTTGAAGATACAACCTACTCCTGGATAACAAAAACAAAAAAAATCAAAGTTTAGATTTTTCCCCTGAGGTTTCACGGGGAACTCTATGTGACAGAATAAGTGAGTAACGCACGATCAATTAGCAAAAAAACATTGGATTACATTAAAGGAGTTATATTCCTTTAGAAAACATCAGGGGAATTCATTTTGGACTTGATCCTGCAGAAAGCCTTTATATACAAAAGATAACCAATGGAAAGTACTCTTAACATAATGTTTTTCTGTCATATTTAAAGTGAGATTTAGGTTACTTTTTATTTCGTCTATGACCCAGTAATATTAACTTAAAATGCTGGGGGAGACTTAACATTACTGAAATGCAACATTTCAATATTTTTGAGCTGTGGAGAATACTGTTTGACAATGTGAGATTTTGCAAATGCACGCAGGTCGTTATACAGTGGAGAAGAATAAAACATTTTAGTCGTACGCTTCACAAGTGATATGACAGAACACATTCAGTGATTTGCTCTCAAAAAGCTCATAGCAAGAAATAAACAGTACAGTGTCCATATATATATATATATATATATATATATATATATATATATATATATGTATATATTTACCTCTTTTGTGACGATGATGCTATTATTCAGCTTTTAACCTCAATTCACACAGACATTGTGATTAACTCATCATGTTGTTCAATAAATAATCAACACAATATACCGTCACAAACTGACCTTGCCTCTTGAGATACATCTTTGACTAATCTTTTATGATCAATGAGGCTGGTTGTATAAAACAGCTATGTGGTAAAGATTAGATGGATGTGTCTAAACATCTTGCCTCTTATCTCAGCAGTTGGAACATGTTCTTTTTTACTTCACAATCTTAAAGGTTCTTGTTTTATCCATCTGGCGCTGCAGTCTGGGCCCAAATGGTCGATGACAAGATACTGTGTGCACTGTGCACTCTATGGAGGGAAAGAAAGAGATGAAGAGCCAAAGAATCCTACATAAGACGAGGTGGGTGGGTGAACTATGTCCTCTACTGAGTGATCATCTTAAGGCATCACAAACTGCCCACTGATTATCATCAAAAGATGTCAAAAACAGAAAAAAAAAATCCCAAACAGTTTATGTTTGTCAGCTATACAGCTATACTTAATCACTAGCATGGTATGTGCAACATGTGTGTTTGATTTGATCAGCAACAAGACTCCATTCAGGAAATGTCTGACTTTTTTTCTTTTTGGCAAATATGGAGCTGTTTAATGGGGTTTGCCTTTCAGCTGCTTTCTATATGCTTTACCACAAAAATGCAAAATTTAACTTTGGATCGGCCAGCACCCTCTGAACACTTGAGCTTTCACGGATTCTTTCAGTCAACGTCTGCTTAACTGAATATATTAACACAATATGTTCCGGTTTTTTTTAATTCCATATACGCAGGGCCGTAGCCAGGATTTTACAAATATGGTCCTCCGTGTGACAACTTTGCATAAGGGGGGATTTTTATTTGGTGATTGTTTTGACTATTATTATTCAATGCAATATCTGTATTGGAGGGTACTAAAAGTTATTCGTAATATCACTTCAAGTCCAACAGATACACAGGCAGTTAACCAGCTTGGGGGCCGATGTTACCTGTTGCTCGTCTTATCTGTGATTTTAGTTAATTTTTGACACCGTACGTGCTGAGGTTACAAGACTACCCATTGCTGTGAGTTTTGATGGTCTGGTCATTTGCCACCATCACCAC
Source organism: Perca flavescens (assembly GCF_004354835.1). Lineage (NCBI taxonomy): Eukaryota > Metazoa > Chordata > Actinopteri > Perciformes > Percidae > Perca > Perca flavescens. Next base: position 9,459,559 of record NC_041352.1, read on the forward strand.
TGGACCCATTAAAGAGAGACAACTACTGCAAGCTTGACCCACTCTTTTCTAAAATGCAGGACTAAAGCAGCACTGAGTGTCTGGTAGATTCCAATGACTCAGCAGGCGCTGAATTAACAAACCTAACAAAAGTGTCTAGTGGAAATCAGCACTAATGTTTGAAATAAAGGCCAACTAGCTTCCACTTTCCTAGTAAAATACAAACTTCATAACACAATCCTCCCAAATGTTTAATGTTGTAAAGGGACAAATATCTTAAATCACTAATGGTTTGGCATCTATGACCATTTTCCTTCAACCACACCAAAAAAACATGGTTATAAGGCCAAACATATGACAGGAAATTACATGCTAGACCCAAGACCTAAAGTTCTATATAAAAGTTGATGTAGTCACTAAATATTATCTTCCAATTTCCACCTATATTGCACATAGTAACAGGTTGCCATCACCTCCACAACCGCCAACATATACTGAGGACATGACCTCAGTGTACTTATTATAGCTACCACCCTGCATATACAGTATGTGTGAGTATCCTAAAAGTGTGCCAGGAAGTTATGAATACATTCATTAGAAATTTAGTCTTTATTCCATATCTGTTGGCATTTATTTATTTTCATATTATTTTCAACAAATACATTTAAAACAGGGCATTGCATATTAATGCAGTCTATTAGATCCACTTAACCAGCCGAGGTTGGATTTTAAAGGCTTTTTGTGCAGTAGCAGTTAGGAACTGACTCATCACTTGTGGGTCATGGAAGCTTGTTGCACCTTGAGTTGTAAAAACAGAACAAATGTTGTTAGAGTAGCGTTGAAAAAGAAGTTAAATGTTCAAGATTCTGTCTGCAGCACATCTTCAACACAAGCAGATCCTTGTGATTTTCTCCTTAAACTGCCACTGTGCTTTAGTCAGTGGAACATTTCAGCCTTCCTGAGCCGAGCTGAACTAAATGCTAATGGCCCCAGCAGGTTAACCGAGGCCATTATATGACAACTCTCTCCAGTCCAAATCTTTTTGTATTAAAGACAAACTTTAATAATGAACACAGAAAAACTGGCTTTTCAGCTTGCCAGGGCCTCTCTGAGCAGGTGTTTCAGCTTAACTCTGAAAGACATGAACAATGCCAATGATGTTTAACACCGACGCAGAGGATCTCTCTCCCAGAATGGTATTTCCTCTTTTCTTTTAAAGCTGGAAGCAATTTTAGCCAAGTGTTTTTTGCCAATTCTCTCGTTCTCCACACACCCTGGTCATATCCTATATCACTCAACCTTTTGTCCTGTGCAAACACAACACACACTAAGCATATTTACAGTACAGAATATTTCTTTTTCAGACAGACACACACACAGACTTCTCCCCTCTACTTGCGTATTCCCAGAATCTCACCTTTCTCACACACACACACACACACACACACACACACACACTCTACTCTCAGCCTGTTCATGGTCTCCGTATTGAAGGGTCCCTGTTTGATCTGCCTGATGTGTTTCTGATTCACAAACTCCTCTGGGGCTTTTGAGAGAGAGAGAGAGAGAGAGAGAGAGAGAGAGAGAGAGGATCACGGATCAAAGTGAGTGAACTCAGAGGTTTAGAGATCAGTTCAGGGATCTGGGATGAGCTATAAAATAATCCATTTGTACAGTTTTCATTTAGATTATGTAAAGTCAAATGACACCACCCCTACTTTGAAAAGGCTGGTGCTATGAACAGCGTACATTAAGTTTGTGTCACTTCTGATCTGTCAGTGTGTCAGTCAGACACAGTGCAACATATTACAACAATAAAGGTCACATTCTTGTGAAATTAGCTGTAGATATATATCTTCACTAGAAGATGAATCATTATGTTTTTTAGCCATGCTGGCCATATTGCCCAAGAGATGGCCATGATGATTGGTCGGTCCACCACTTTGGTCCAGGCTAAAATATCTCAACAACTATTTAATGGATTGGCATGAAAATTGGTACAGACATTCATGGTCTACAGAGGATTAATCCTACTAACTATGGTGATCCCCTGACTTTTCCTCTAGCACGCCCATAAGGTTGACATTTGTGGTTGTGAGTGAAATGTCTGACAACAATTGCAAGGACAAGCACCACTACTCCTGCGTACAGCCTCACAGAGCTGGACTCTTGTTGGTGTCCTTCTTAGATTGTGGTCTAGTTTTCATGGGACCACCAGTCTGCTTCCTTTATTATCAGGCTGCTGTGAATGAGTGCTGGCAGGGACTGAACCTAAATATTTCATAACTACATTCTGTTTCATTGATTTCTGGCGAAATGCTATTAGCCCAGTCATTGCGGGAGCTTGGGCCTCCACTCGGTGCACAGAGGAGGATCGTGTGCGGGAACGTCTGTACAGTAAATATCAAGATAGAGCAGGTGATTAGCTTAGCTTAGACTCGGTTTTCCATTTCAGTTTGAATTTAAAAAACAAGATACAAAATAAAAAAAGTTTTCCAAAGTCATCCTGTTTCCAGTCTGTATGCAAAGTTATGGTGACCAGACGTCCCCGGTTTCCGGGGACAGTCCCCGGTTTCGGTGACCTGTCCCAGGCTGGAGCTGTCCCCGGAAATGTCCCCAGTTTTCACTGTGACTGACCTGAAATTGGAATGAAAGAAAGAAAACATTGACCAAAGGTATAGTCACGCTGACTATACCCTACATGCACAAATTACTGTTTATTTACATGGAGTCTGTTGGGTTTAGCGAACGCAATTTGCGGATTTTTTATGTTTAAAAAAGGAACTTACTCTAACAGAAAAATCGACCTCCTTAGAAATCCTTTCCACAATGTTGTCAGACACTTAAAATATTAATCTGAGCCTGTCAGTGCCAAAACAAGCACTTTTATGAACGTAACAAGCTGGACAATTGACGTCCTATTACATTGTAGCTTCTTTCACCGTTGCCGACTGCAGCGATCTTGTTTAATGCTGGACCAATGTCTAAGGAAAATATTTCCTCAATAGTTTTAATTGTATCCAATACTCAATGAGCTGTTGCAGAAACAAGCCCAGTGTGAAGCAATAAAGCCAAAGCTGTCAGATAAATGTAGTGCAGTAAACATTACAACATTTCCCTCTGAGGTGTAGTGGAGTACAAGTATGAAGTAGCAGCAGGGGCGATTCTAGGATCAGACCTTTAGGGGGGCTCAGCCCCTAATGAGAATGTGACATGGATATAGCGCATGCAAAAGTGTTAATCTGCGCCATGAAATTACCAACTTCTTGCATTCTGCATAAATCTCTGCACACCCATTACTCTCTGTGAAATATCTCACAAACATCTCACTCCCGGGTAATCCGGTTTTGAAATTGCAACAAAATTTCTACATGGTCTCCAACTTTGGGATAAAATTATAATGTATTCTCATTATTACTTAGCTAGTGTATCCCACCATAATGGTTATTATATTGCTAGATTCCATACACTCCCACTTACTTATATATGAATATATTTATACTGGTATGCTTCCTAGTGACATTAATGCAAAAATATGGAGAAAAAAAACTATTCAACCTGTGTGTGCATGGTTAAAATTCTGAAATGCAAAATTGTTCAGGCTACAGCACAAATATTTCCATCCATAGATACCTCTGAATTTCTTTTGTATCTTGTTTTTGAATTTCTTTTCAAAGTGCACCAGATTGATGCATTTAAACGTTAAAATAGACAACATTTTCTTACAGGGGAGCATGCCCATGGACCCCCTTAGGGGGGCTTGTGCCCCAGTAAAGCTCTACGCCCCTGGGGCAGTGTCCCCATTTTAAGTTTTACAAAGATAAAAACATTACCTGTTTTGGAGGTATTTACGCTTCTGAGCTGAAAATGTCCCCAGATTTTGTCTCAGAAATCTGGTCACCTCATGCTAAGCTAAAATCATCATCTCGCTGACTTGTATAGACCCGGTGTCGTTGTCGTTTCGGTCTCTGTCTGTCTTTATGTCATCTGTTGATCTATTTGTCCGTGTATATTCCCATGTGCATGAAACAAACTGTGAAAACAATGGGACAATATCTATCTATCTATCTATCTATCTATCTATCTATCTATCTATCTATCTATCTATCTATCTATCGCTGGCTTTAGCTCCATATTTAGCAAACATGATAATATCCTCATCAAACTCTGCAAGACAGCAACATGTCAAACTATTCTGCTGAATGTGTGTCATTAAATGATGACGCACCCCTATTGGGACCACTGATAGAAACATGAAACATTACCTTTCATAAAAAGTAGCATAACATCCCCCTCTCATGCACACACAAACAGGTATTTCAATCACATGAAGGACACATGTGTATTTACTGTTAGCAAATATGCACACCCCCCCACATGCCTGCACTTGCACATACTGCTGTGTCAGTTTGAGAGTAGCCGTACTGTGTGTCAATCCATCCTTAAAAACCTCCTTCCAATTCCTCCTAAAAATCTAATTTTCAACATGTCAAAGACAAAAACAAAACGAACATGTCACAAAAAACTGACAAGACATTACTTAAAGTAAAATATATACAATGTAGTACTTGTAACAGAAAGTACACTGCAGAAAACAAGCAAATAAAGAAATGTATATAAAGAAAAAGAAAAGGAAATAATCAATTAAATGACAAGTTACTCTTTTTCTGTTCATAGCAAGCCATTCATCACTCAAACATTGCCCCTTTCCTCAGCCTCTTGTAATGCTTCAGACATATCTTCATTTTCCATAAAATGAATGAAAGGTTCCCAGGTGGAGTCAAAGGCCTCCCTTTTACATTTAAGAATGCAAGTCATTTTCTCCATTAAGAGGCAGGAAGACAGCTCCCTAAGCAACGCATTCTCATGAACGGATCCGCATGATATCATACGAAAATGTATGCACACCAAAATGTATGATAGCCTACGAAATTAGGAGACTAGTGGTGGGCGGATCGATCCAAATATTGATAATATCGATACCAACTGATATTGATATTGATCAATACCAATGTAATGAGATTGATACTTTAGTTTCTCTCGAGTATGCACTGCTGCGGTTTCATCAGGGAGACGACCTGGCTGTCTGTTTAAGTCCCGCTCCTGTCAAAGTGCAGAGCAGGCACACTTTGCTCCTCCTCCCCCCTCTTGTGATTTGATGTTGTACCGTCATGTGACTCAGCGGCGCCAGGCAAACAAGCAAGCAAGCAGCCAGCAGCACACACACACAAGCAGGACAGAGATGGAGCAGAACAATGGCGGGAGAGGAAGAGGAGCGTTGTGTGACTATATTTTCAGGCCAAAAATGAAACAACGGCAAGCTGTATAATTTGTAAAAAGGCTGTAAGATACAGTGGTAATACAACAAATGTATACAACCATATGAAAATTCTGTCCTCGGTTTCAATTTATTAATAATCCCACTTAAAGGTCATGAGAATTTGATGATGAATCCACCTTAATTATTAAAAGAGTATTGGTATTGGTATTGGCAATACTGGCCCTTTATTTACTTGGTATCGGATTAATACCAAATTTTGCAATATCGCACACCACTATAGGAGACTACGAGCTCCATGATGCCGAGCAGCAGTTACTAGTTGTTTAAAGGTCTCATGGCATGAACATTTCACTTTGAGGATTTTTAACATTAATATGCACTCCCCCAGCCTGCCTATGATCCCCCAGTGGCTAGAAATGTCGATAGGTATAAACCAAACCCTGGGTATCCTGCTCTGCGTTTGAGAAAGCTTGGATTGGCTGATCTGGAAGCTGCTCCTTATGAGGTCATAACATAGGTCGAGTTAGTCTTATCAGCTGGTTAGCTTAGTGCAGGCACTAATTGATCCACGTTTGTATCTCGTAAATTACTCCACTAATAATGCCCGGAATGATAACAAACTTCTACAGTAGTACAAATAGTTTCTGAAACGAGGCATTAGAAAGTTTGTAACTACACCAGAAGTATATTTAAATAACACTTGCCTGATGGATACGCCTCTCAACTGCTATCGCGCGAGATCACGCACAGAGCACAACATCTATTACTTTTAAACCGCAGCCGGGATATATACAACTGTATGGCATCTTGTCCTATCGCCTCACGCTGCAGTAGCTGCTTCTGCTGTTCATTCGCTTCTTGATTCTTCTTTACCAGTAGTCTCTTCCGGTAATAGATGTGCTCTGTGCGTGATGTCGCGGGATCTCGTAGCAGCCGAGACGCTAACTCAGCCAACGTTATAACAAGGGAAAAAAGCTTATGGGGGGTTGTTTGGCTCAAGGTCAAGGTGCAAAGCAGCCTAGGGTGAAATTACTCTGAACCATCACTTTAAACAGCGGCCGTTACAATGTAGTGAATACAGCAACAAAAAAAAACGTGGAATGCTTAAGAATTACAGTGCTTAACTTTTCATAGCTTTTTTAATGACTGGATCACGAGAACCGACTGCCCTAAGCCAATGGCCAAAGTGTGGTCTTCTAATATGTTTAGCATGGAGGTAGCACACATAATCAAATTCTTTTGGATAACAGGATTAGTTGGATAAATAAACAACTTATGGTGTAGAGGTAATGTTGTGGCTATCATCCATACCTGCTGCATGCAACTCTTTTATCTCCCTGCACTCCCAAAGGCAGTGAAACAGCATCCCCCTCTCATGCACACACAAACACTGGTATATCAATCACATGAAGGACACGTGTTTATTTACTGTTAGCAAATATGCACGGCCCCCACATGCCTGAACTTGCACATACTCCCTTGTCAGTTTGAGAGTAGCCATGTGTCAGTCCATCCTTAAACCCCCCTCACAGGGTAGGATGGTGGTTATGGGAGAAACCGGAGGGGCCACCGGGGTCCCCGTGTTTATTTAAGGTTAAACAGTCACCCAGTTTCCATTCCTGCCTTCGGTGAGACTGAATGGACAAGTGACTGATTTATTTGTAAAACCAGAGCTGAGTTTGGCTGTAGGATCATTATGGATGTAGAAACTCATCATATAGTGCACTTTATTTGGTCTCAGCTGGAAAAAATAACATTACAGTAACTCACAGTGGGGCGATTCTTACTGAAGGTGGATGTGCGTTAGTTACTTACAAGTAGAGTTGGTAATTTGCCCCCTTAGGTTGCTGCGACCAGAAAATCAAGAGTCTGGGAGTCTCTGAGCCAGTTGCAAGGCCCAGAAATAGGTGCAGTTCTGGGAGAAGTTTTTATTTGAAAGGAGAAAAAAAAACGTCAGTATAGAGCTAAGCTTTATCTAGTGTAGACTTTTTTCAGTCCATGTGGGTTTTAAAGCATATTCCACAGAGCACTCCCACTGTGCTGCTGTTGAATGGTTGTATTGATAAAGAAAGTGACTGACTGTATGTCGTGTGTGTGTCGTGTGTGTGTGTGTGTGTGTATTGGAGTCGATCACACTCAGATCTGTGGGAATGTGTCTGACCAGAACATGGATTGCATTGAGAGCTAGAAATGGGAGTTTGGACCCTCGGGGAATCTCTGGCTGCCTGACTGTCCCCTGATCAGACTTTAAATATTTATACAACATTTTGACACAGAGAGAGAGAGAGAGAGAGAGAGAGAGAGAGAGAGAGAGAGAGAGAGACCACTATAAGACTGCTCCCCATGCTTTGCTTTGAATCTGGACCCTGGGGTGTCTGCTATCTGCAGCCTGGCATCAAGTGGCCTCACAGGTTATGTAATGTTGCAAAACGACTAGCTTAAATCAAACAATCTGATTGGTTCATAGCAGTAATATAATAACCACATACAATGGCTATAATTTGAATTCCTTTGCACAATAAGTTTCACTCTGCGTAAGAAAGAAATCTGCGCACATACTGCCATGAAACAGAGCTGGTTTAAAATTGGCCAAGAATTCCTTTAAATGGATGCTATTTTCAGAATATTTATAAATATATAGTAGGCTAGTCTATATATACTGGAATATCCCACATGCCTTAAAGGGATATTTCACCATTGGAAAGATGAATATATCTTTAAATTGGGTCACTTATGTAGTAGAAATGTGAAAAAGAATTAGAAATTGGTAGCTCCTAGGCCGAGAAAAGCGAGAAAATGTGTTTTTGGCTCACCAAATCCCAGAATGCACTTGCTTTGCTGCTTTAGCGTCTACTCCCAAGCCACGCCTTCCGTTTACAGACAGACAGTGAGAGTCAACTCAACTCAAGTGTGTTTTATTGTAATTTCAACCATATAAATGAAACGTTTCACCGTGGCTCAAGTGGTTACACAATTAAAATATATAAAAACGACATATGAAAACGACATACGAAACAGGCTACATTTAGTGCACTACACACACATTATATGCTCCGTAAAGCTCAGCTAACACGTATACTAGCATTAGCGCTTGTGGGCTGTAAACACTGAGTATAAACACAGCCGTAAATTTGTGTGGAATGTAGAATGGTCGGCATTTTACAGTCACAAACTCCACCAGCAGTTAGCAGTTAGTTGGATACAAGCACCGCATTTCTGCACCAGGCAGTCTGTGTTAACACAGCCCACCTCCACTAGCTAGTCTTACCCGGCGACAGAGCAGCCGGCCTGGTAGCTGGATAGTCCGGTACACGGTTGTTCAGCCATGTTTCCACAACAAAAAAAACACAGCAGTCTCTGAAGTTGCGTTGGGAGTTTCGTTGACGTTGGATGTAGTCCAGTTTGTGTCTAATGAGTGGACGCTTGAAAGCAGGATTGATGGAACAGGTGGCCGGCCAGCGTTAGCTTTCCACCGGCACGCTTGTTCAACGTTCCCCGCTGATGATGTCCCTTTACCGGCCAGAGGCATCGAGCAACACCGCTGGTCTCCGTAGCAGGCGGGCGAAGCTGGCGTAGTGTGTTGAGTATTCCGTCTGTAATAAAGTGTCCTGCATATTCTCCGATCTGTACCAATGTATCTCTGTGGTACACATGTGCGGTAGTTTGAATACACATAATTGTTGTTCTAAAATTTCCTTCCGGATGAATGAATGAATGAATGAATGAATCAATCAATCAATCAGTTTTCTGCTGAGAAGCCAATTGCGAAGATTCAAGATGGCTGACGCTCGTTCTGCTTCGGCAGTTCTCGTAGAAAGACGACAGTCCAACCCCCTAAGGGTGGGTTGAAAACATGCGGAAGTAGCTCCTACTACTGGCTGTAGTCCATTGCCTCTGGGCAAAAAAATCTTCCGATGACGCAAAAATCTTCGTTTTACGTCATTGGAAGATTTTTTCCAGACCCACAATACAAAGATCTCTTGTCTCAGGGGGACATGAGGGAGGGAAGCACGGTCATTCAAAAATACTACCGTGTTTCTACTGATACAAAGCTTATTGCTAAATCGGTGAAGTATCCCTTTAATCATAGAATGCTGTATTCAGAAAAAGGCCTTATTCGGAATATCCAACCGAAATATGCTGTTTACATGACCTAAATCAAATTCGGAATATTATCATATTTGGAATAAAAGTGGAATATTGGTGTGCATGTAAACGTACTCAGTGAGCTCCCTATATAGTCCTTTACATTTACCTCTGCATATAGTGAGTAGGGAGTAGTGAATGAGTGATGTCTGTAGCCCGTCATGCTAGAGGATCATTTGGGCAGATAATCTGTTCAGACCAGCATCGAATCAGTAACACCCTGCGATTGCCCAATTATCCTCTAGTGTGGGGCCAGCATTAGTGTTTAGTTCATATGACTGGGCTGTCAGGGAACATCAGACTGAGAAGCTTGGGAAATCACTGGCCTACAGGGTACAGTATGTCTGCCTCTCTCTGGCTTCCTGTTCTTCCGAATAGAGACTATTGGGACTTTGCTTGTTTTCACCAATTAATTATTCTGTGTTTTCAGCCAGTCGATTTCCTTAAACACTTCCTTGTCTAATTTTGAGTTTACTTTTTAAGTTTGGCTCTCTGGCATTGGCATGCGATTTCCCCTTTGCTCAGGATGTTGATCTGTGGTGCATAATGTGCATTATTCTCTGTAAGACGTATTAAGGGCTTATTTCGGTAAGACACTCAAGCTCTTTAAATCAGAACCCGGCCTGCTTGCAAGCTTTATTCACCATCTTTATTCTATAAACTGTGCACCAAAGCCAAGAATGGTTTGGCAGAGGCTGCAAGGTTTTTGCTCCATTATTCTAATTGCCTTTAACCTGTAATCAATATTTATGCCACAGACTACCCAAAGGGTTGGAGGACTAAGCATTTCTCCCTCTTTTCTCTTGCCTCTGATTTGATTAAGGAAGACTGCAGCCAGACTGAAAGTGCGCTTCCTGGTTATAGTTCAGGATGATGATGGGTGATGTTTTTCCCCCTCCAGCATCACTATGTGATAACTCTTGACCTTACACTATACCTTGCGTCTTCAGAAAAATCCTGCCTCATTGTGAATTAAACAATCTGCTCAACACAATCGACCTTTGTCATGTATTGTTTGCAAAATGGAAAGCCAATCGGAGAACAAATAAAAAAGGTCAGATAGAAAGAAAAGACAAAGGTGAAATCGAAGCGAGGATGCGTTGACAAAGATGAGAAAGTGCAGAAGAATGGGGGTAAGTGGGATGAGGAAGGAGAGGAAAAAGGGCATGGTGAAGGAGAAGAAACAGTGAGTAATCAAGTCTCCAGAGTGTGAAAGGCCAACAGCCCACGCTGCGATTCCATCTGGCCTCCTTGCTCAGCATGTGTGTGTGTTTCAGCGAATGGAAGCGCGCCAGAGCGAGAAATGACCCCGTATATGTGTTTGTGTATGTAAGCGCGAGGCTGCATATGTGTGTTTTTGTGCGAGTACATGCCTGCTTGTTTGTGTTTGCTCGCAAGTTCAATCTGTGTCTTTGTGTGTGTGTGTGCGTGTGTGTGTGTGTGTTTGCGGTGTGAAGATGGAAGTGTCTACAGCGCCCTCGGCTCTTCAGTGTGTCATAGTCTGACCTGTATACAGGGACTAAAATAAGTCAATGGGGACACATCTGTGATACTGGCGGTACATAAGGTTTTACTTAGTGAACTTTAACTTATATACATTTATAATATCTAAACTTTGTTGCTTTTAAAGTTGTATTTTGCAGTTGATACTGTATGTGTTTTTTGAAGACCTATGCCAAAAGGCTTTTATTGTGAAAGCACAGGCAATATATAACTCCTTTCTTGTAGAATCATTGTTGGAAATAATTCATTTTTAGAATAAAAGACAATTTAAGGTCTGTGTGCCTTCCTTTCATTAAACTTATTATTCTGATACAAATGTCAGTGTTTCCTCTATGTTGATTTGACCACGGCAACATTTCTGCCCCCCACGGTATCAGAAATAGGGCTGCATTGTTAGAGTGCATGTCGGAGAATAGCGCGGTCACTCGGCAGAAAAAGGTGGGGGTGTTCGGACCTGCCCCCACTGCTAAAAAGAAATCCTAAAAGGAAAACGCTGAATGTGTTTATTTGAATTCTAAAAATGTAATTCCATTCCAGACACTTTTTAGCCTTACCTTCAATATTTAGATATTATTTATATTGTTTCTATAGCTTCTTATTTTTCGAGATGTCTGTGTAGTGAAGTGTACTCTATACATTGCTGAATATCCCTTTCTGATACCGCAATAACCTAATTTCCTAACAGTATTAACAGTTTTGATCTCATCTCATAAGAAATACTGTTCAAATGAGTGCTGAACACATCCTCTCCTAAAAAGCTTGTGATCTGTGTAATTATTTATTTTGGATCACCCCCTCTGTATGCCTAATTCTCAGCATATGTGCGATTTATTGCTATCATCTCTCTTATTAAACTGCTCATTAGAGTTCATGTTTGTAGTGTTCTGCTACCTAGTGCCAATAATGCGCACAGACACAGATGAGTCCATTTGGTTCAGTTTTTGATCATATACAGTGTTTTAAAATAACCCAAAATTTGCATTGTGTGCAGAAGATTGAATTCAATATAATATAATTGTTCAACAACAGCACAAGGACAGGTTAAGATTATGGTGGGTGACGCTGGCTGACTTTCTACATTTCAAATGAGACGACAAACAACAAAAAAGATTTTAAATCAATTGTAATGCAAGCGCAGCAAACCCATTAGAGCAGGGGTCTTCAACGTCAATTAGGCCTGAGTAGGGACCCCCTACCGCATATATTGTATACAATTACATTGTATATTAAACTGGGCAGAATGGATGAACTAATTTTAAACATACATCTGGAAGGCACAGTGACTCCTTAGGCTTAACTGTATGGCTACCATAGTTACCTATGATTTTTTACATTTGACGTGATATTTTTATTTACGTGTCGTGCCACTATTGGCCCATCCCACACGGCATCACATGACACCAATACAGTAATTAATTAAACAGCTTCCGGTCCAAAGTCCACACACAACATTCTCCACTTTGCATAAAACAAAGAACAAATAAACATACCACAGCAGCCACAACACAACAGTGTATCCCATAAATTGCCCAACTAGAGCCAAACACTTCATATACAAAACACAACCACAGACAAAAAACAAATAATAATAATATAAAAAAAATAACAGGGAATGTCACTTCCAGACAGAGAATCATCAGTACAAAGCAGTCTTCCTTTTAGCCTATGCTTGCTCTAAAAAGTCTGCAAATAGAAACATTTTATGTTCGAACAACCAAACTAACATATCTATATCCTGCCTCATCTCTTTTCCTTCAACTTTAAAATAATTGCAATCATAAATCATGATATTATGGAAATACAAAGCAAAATGAACTTCATTTTCAATTTCATTGAGATCACATAAATAACACAGTCTTACTTACTAGTGCCTATGCGTCAATAATTTTCTTTTCACCAATAGGCCAATTTATCTTTTATTTTGCATTCATATGTATATTTCAGACTTCAAACTTTAAAAAAAAAACAGGACCCCCTGTTGAAAAGTATGGATTTGTACTGTATACACATTTCTACAGTGAGTTCATGCTAGCACAGGACATATTTAACCATGTGCACAGCCTATATAGTACATTCCCAGATACCCTGACCAACCCTGGGAACCCTAACTATCCACGGAGTTCATTATGTAAATAGCTTAGAGTTAATTGGCGACTTTAAAATAGTCTTTTGCATTTTACAGTGCTTTGCCCTTTTGGCCTAATTCAGCTTGCTAGACATCCACACTCTACAATGCTAAAAACAGTGATGAAAAAAATGCAAGCCCAGCACTATAATCCCCTCCGCTTCAATAACAAATGGTGATGAATCAAACAGCGTTTCAAATCCCTCAGAATCCTCCGCTCTCCACTCCCCAAACACAGCTTTGCCTTGCATAAAAAGCAGTCTGGGGTAGTTGCTGTGATAGTGTCAACAGTCTGAGGGGCTCATCTACTTCAGATGTATATAGAAATGTGAATAAAATGGTTTATTTACTGGGAGTATGCAGCAGATTCTGTCACTCAAATGAGAAAAATGTAAGCCATTTGTGCAGGTTTATTTAAAGTATGATGTAATTGTTATTCATACAGTTTAGTGTCAAGTCTCTTACCCTGAAGTCTACAATCTCGGTAAAGTCTACAATATTGATAAAAGTGGTTCGTTATGCATATCTAATAAGATTTCTGACTGATTTAAGGCGGTTAGTCAGTCTTACTTTCCATGAATGATTCACCATCAGTTACCCACAGGAGTCATGCAATATGGAGCCACTGCTGTGCCAGTCTGTTATTTTAGGAAACAACTTTATTTATATAGCACTTTACATACACGGCATGTACCTCAAGTGCTGAAATCTGCCTGGTTAAATTATATATTTAATAATGTATGTAATTGTATGAAGTGGTGAATTACACTTATGCCTAAATTGTACTTTTCTATGATGCTTATGATTTAATAAATAATTAAACAGAGCTTAAACAGTTTAATGACGGTCTTGTTTTCATCCATCACTATGTAACATGAGTCATGTAAGAACATGTAAGAACTGATGATCAAATATGAAACAAAAAATACAAAAAGAGTTCCACATATTTTTTACCTAGCAGCATTTAGCAAAACATTTTTTTCTCATGTGGCTCAGAAATAGGGTAATTAAAAGTGCCAATACCCACAATTTGGCTCATTTGAGATTAATTCATTACTGAACGCTGAAATAGGTTTCAAAGATGCCGCCAACAACATCTTGGCAGATGAATATATGACGACAATTTAAAGCAAATGGCTTCATCACCTTCTTCTAAAGGTCCTCCCAAACCCCCAGCCTCTCTCAGTTTGCCCTTTACCTATTTCAGTTCTATTTCGTATAGGCTTTGCCCTCTAAGAGCTGTTGCTATTGGGTTCATCCCTTGCGCATGCGCATTCGTGAAGATTTCTTTTGCACCCTTGTGCCCTGCACTGGCCTCTCTTACGTCCGCAGTTACTGTATATTACAGCTGTGAGACCAGAGATCTGCTCCAAGTTTTTTTTTCAGTAAGCAGTATGTAGACTTCCAAGTCCAGTGGTGTTTGCCATTGTACCGGTTGTCAGACCGGCTATATCCTGTCTATTGGATGGTCCCATAGCCCCTGATGGGCTATTTAGACCACATCTTCAGACCGCCACAACCCACATGCACCAAGCAGCCGAGGAAGCTGAGAGGTTGCGGAAAAGCGCCTCCTGGAGAGCGCGCCTCAGCCACAACACTGGCACCACGACTGCCGCATGAGGAGAAAGTGCTCTGCAGCCTCCGCTGTAGCTGCACCTTCTCAAGCCCCAGCCCACGCTTCTCTGTCCCGCCCTCCTGCAGGCTCCACGCAGTTGAAAGACAATGCAGGCGGCACCCACCTGGTCCAACCCACCCCCGCCTCACAAACAGCGGCGTTAGTGGCAATGATGGGACGCAGCAGGGAATGTAAGTCTCACCCCAGCTGAGAGTCTGAAACACAACGGCCCTTTTAAGGGCCACTCTCCTTCATCTAAAGAGCAGTTTCCTCTCAATCAAACTGCCTTTGCTCGTGCTGAGCATCACGGACACCAAGGCACTTGTTCCCCACACAAGCAAAGACAGGCTCGCCACCCCACACACATGTGGTGTCAACAGCAGGAGTGGGCGCCCACTTAGAGTGCGCGTTGCTACACAGTCACTCTTCACCTCCCGGCTGTCTGAGCGGGATGGGGAGAGCTCTGACTTGCATTCCCAGCATAGCGGCGATCGGCAGCCGCCCTTTCGACTATGCCCTACCATGGGCTGTGAGAAACAACTATTCGCTTATTAACATCACAATTAATAACTGCAAAAACGCATTCCTCACAGCCACTCAAGTGCAGGAGGATGGAGACAGGAGCAAACCAGTTGGACTGACTAAAAGTTTTGGTATTGTCATTTTCTTTAGCCTGTGGCCCAAAAGGTAAATTAAAACTATAGTGCTGTCAGGGTCCCACCGTCACCTGCATTCACTCCTCCCTCTCATTCTCCAGCACTCACTCCTCCCACTGATTCATACTCCTCGTCATTCACGCCGATCAGACGCTCCCAGTCCCCTCAGTACTAATTACACACACCTGCACCTCATCAAGCAACATCCTCAGTTCACCACCTGCACCTAATCAACAACCACCTACATAAGCAGCACAGACACACACGCACTTTGTCTAGTCTCGTTTCTACACGACGCTCTGACTCACTCACGTTAAGCCTAGTCTATCCAAGTTTGCCTTACCAGTACTTCGTATCCTGTTGTCTGCTGCTGCTCTAAACCTGCCTGCTCAGCTACCAGATTCCTGCCTGTTGCTTCATGCTCTTTGTTGGATCATTGTTAATAAAGATCTGCTTCACTACTGCAGTCCGTCTCCTGGTCATCCGTGACAGAAGACTAGACCAAGATGCAAGATCCAACAGAGCCCGTGGTGGATTCTGTTCACGATCCATTCACGGAGCTCGTACAGGCGGTTCGTCAATCTCTCCTGCCTTCTCTGCCTGTTAATCCGCCCACCGTGCCTGAAGAGATCCTCCGCTCAGCACAGACATTTGCTTCCGCAAACACCAGCTTCTTCAGCTACAGCTGCTGCCGCAGTTTCGAGTCCCATCGCCCGACCAGCGACATTCACTGGAGAGGCAGAGGACTGCAGTGGATTTCTGCTCCAGGTGTTGCTGTATTTCCAGATGCAAGCCCACCTGTTTAACAACGACACGGCCCGAGTGGCCTTTGTGATCTCTCTGCTGTCAGGCCATGCTCTCCAGTGTGCCCAGTTGTTATGGAACTCTAACTCCAGGTTGGTGACATCTTTGTCGGCTTTCATTCAACACTTCAAGGAAGTTTTCGGGCAGGTGGCGGCAGACCTTACCGTGCATGACCAACTTTACCGGCTTCGCCAGGGAGGAACTGTGAGTACATATGCTCTCCAGTTTCGTACTTTAGCGGCCGCTAGTGGTTGGAACGAGACTGCCCTCATAATGGCATTCAGACATGGTCTCCACCCTGATATTTGTCAGCTAGTAGTGGTGTATGATGACACCATGGGACTGGAAAACCTCATACAAAAGACTGTACGTGTGGCTCAACGCTCGTCTGCCTGTGAACCCTCTGCCACGGCTGTTTCCTCTCCTCCTTCGGTGTCGCCTAGCAGTATTCCAGCCGCTGAACCTATGCAAGTCGATTCTGCTCGCCTGTCACCTGCTGAGCGTCAGCGCCGCCTAGGGCTCAGGCTCTGTCTGTACTGTGGAGGGGAAAAACACTTCATCAGAGACTGCCCTATCCGTCCCCAGCGGTTAGTGCCATTCAACTCCCTCCAAGAATTGAGACTCTGATTCGCACTCCTGTACAAGTATTGACTACACGTATCTGTCACAGCGCATGCCCTCATCGACTCAGGCTCAGCGGGGAATTTCTTCTCCATTCCCCTCCTCCAGACGTTAGGGGTCAACAAACGTTGGAGCCCGCAGGTTTTGGAAATTCACACCATCCAAGGCAAGCCGCTAGGAAAGGATCGGATTCACTATGTCTCCCCTACACTGACGCTCTGGGTAGACAGTTTGCACTCTGAAAAACTCACCTTCATGGTTCTAGAAGACTCCACAGCCGAAATCATCCTGGGAAGGCCATGGCTAGTGCAACATCAACCTACCATCGACTGGACAACTGGAAAGGTTCTACAATGGGGAGAGGACTGTATTCATGCATGCGTAACACCGCTACAGAGGAACTCTCCTCCAAAATCTCCTTCATCCACAAGCAATGGACCCCGGTTTCCCGTCTGTTCCACCATCGAGAGCCCCGATGTTCTTCATCAAGTGGACCTTCCCGTTGTTTACAAAGACTTCAAGGATGTGTTCAGTAAACAACTGGCTATTAAGTTGCCTCCACATCGGCCCTGGGACTGTGCTGTTGACCAAAAGAAAGTGGACACCATCCGTCATTGGCCTCTTCCTTCCACCATCAAGGACCTCCAGCGGTTTCTGGGATTTGCCAACTTTTATAGACGTTTCATCCTTCGCTACAGTGACATCAGTGCTCCTCTGACCTCGGCCCTCAGGGGGCAGCCCAAATCCCTGTCCCTGACTCAGGAGGCCATCACCGCCTTTGCTCGTCTCAAGGATGCCTTCATAACCGCTCCCATCCTGGCTCATCCTAACCCGGACCTGCCCTTTGTTGTTGAGGTTGACGCGTCCTCCACTGGGGCGGGAGCGCTACTGTCACAATGGCAAGGAATGCCTCCCAGACTCCATCCCTGTGCCTTCTTCTCCAAGAAGCTGTCTACAGCAGAACAAAATTACGACATCGGAAACCGGGAACTACTGGCTATCAAACTGGCCCTTGAGGAGTGGAGACATTGGTTAGAGGGAGCCAATCACCAGTTCGAGGTCATAACAGATCATCGCAACCTGGAATACATCAGAGAGGGAAAACGATTGAACCCTCGCCAGGCCCGTTGGGCTCTCTTCTTCACTCGCTTTGACTTCCACATCACCTATAGACCAGGCAGTAAAAATGGCAACGCTGATGCCCTCTCTTGTCTCCATCAATCAACTGCTGAGGATCTCCAACCTGAACCCATCATACCTCCTGCCTTGATCGTCAATCCTATCGTCTGGGACATCGACGAACAGATCACCCAGGCAAACCTTCACCTTCCCGCTCCGCCAGGAGGTCCCGAAGGGGTGGTCTTCGTTCCTCCTCAGTTCCGTACCATCCTGCTGGACTCAGCCCACACCGTTCCGGGTTTGGGACATCCGGGTAGGAAGCGTACCCTCTCCCTCCTCCGCCAACGGTACTGGTGACCCACCATCTCTCAGGATGTGTCCCGTTATGTTTCCGGCTGTTCGGTTTGTGCCATAACAAACACCCCCAGAAATCTCCCAGAAAGCAAGCTCATGCCCCTTCCTGTTCCTCGACGCCCATGGTCCCACTTAGGGATAGACTTCATGACTGACCTTCCTTTATCTGATGGCCACACCTGCATCCTGGTAGTAGTGGACAGGTTCTCCAAGGGGTGTATGCTGATTCCTCTACCCGGGCTTCCCACTGCCCTCATGACGGCAGAAGCACTCTTCTTTCATGTGTTCAGGAACTTCGGAATTCCAGAGGACATCGTCTCGGACAGAGGACCTCAGTTCATCTCCAGAGTTTGGCAAGCCTTCTTCAGACTCCTGGGAGTGACAGTCAGTCTATCGTCAGGTTATCACCCTCAGACAAACGGACAAACAGAACGGAAGAAATCGGACGTCCTCTCAGGACCTACTGCCACCAGAACCAGAACAGTTGGAGCCGTTTCCTCCCCTGGGCAGAATATGCCCAGAACTCCCTTCGTCAAACCACCACAGGTCTCACCCCTTTCCAATGCATCCTGGGATATCAACCCCCGCTTTTCCCTTGGTTGGGTGAGCCATCAGAGGTGCCTGCCGTCAACACTGGTTCCAAAGCAGTGAAAGGGTATGGAATGCGGCTCACGTGCAGCTTCAACAGGCTGATCGCAGGCACAAGGACCATGCAGACCGACGTTGGTCCGAAACTCCACAGTACCAATCCGGCCAGAAAGTGTGGCTGTCCACTCGGGACCTTCGCCTCCGCCTGCCTTGCCGAAAGCTCAGCCCTCGCTACATTGGACCCTTCACCATACAGAGGCAGATAAATGACATCACCTACAGGCTGAACCTTCCTTCTCACTACAGAATCTCACCTTCATTTCATGTCTCCCTTTTGAAACCCTTTGTTGACCCTGTCTCTCCTCCTCCCACAGACCCTGACGCATTAGTGCCTCCTCTTCCTGTACCCGTCGACGGGGAAGCCATCTATAGGGTCCGTAACATCTTGGACTCACGGCGGAGGGGTCGGCGTCTCGAGTATCTGGTTGACTGGGAGGACTATGGGCCGGAGGAGCAGTCGTGGGTACCACGTGATGACATCCTGGACCCCGCTCTCCTCGACCAGTTCCACGCCTACCGTCCAGATCGCCCCGCCCCTTGGCTGGCCTCGTCGCCGTGGTCGACCCTCTTCTCAGCCGTCGGGAGCCGCCTTGGGAGGAGCGGGTACTGTCAGGGTCCCACCGTCACCTGCATTCACTCCTCCCTCTCATTCTCCAGCACTCACTCCTCCCACTGATTCATACTCCTCGTCACTCACGCCGATCAGACGCTCCCAGTCCCTTCAGTACTAATTACACACACCTGCACCTCATCAAGCCACATCCTCAGTTCACCACCTGCAGCTAATCAACAACCACCTACATAAGCAGCACAGACACACACGCACTTTGTCTAGTCTCGTTTCTACACGACGCTCTGACTCACTCACGTTAAGCCTAGTCTATGCAAGTTTGCCTTACCAGTACTTTGTATCCTGTTGTCTGCTGCTGCTCTAAACCTGCCTGCTCAGCTACCAGATTCCTGCCTGTTGCTTCCTGCTCTTTGTTGGATCATTGTTAATAAAGATCTGCTTCACTACTCCAGTCTGTCTCCTGGTCATCCGTGACAAGTGCGTAGTTTCTGTCTCCCCAATGAGGAATTCTAAGTAATGACAACAAAACTCTTGGCACGTCCACATGATACAAACCTTCTGTGATCGCCCATCCCTCCTCCACGCAGCGGCTAGTAACCAAGGAGGACACTGAGGTTTAAAAAAACATGGACTCTTCAGAAGAGGTAATTATCTTCACTCGAGTTTCTGCGTGCGAAAGTCAGCGGGCGACACCATGTTCTGAACATAGCCATACTGAGAAATACAGAGAGAGTTGTGTGGAGCCGATAGTCTTAATTAGCTTTGCATCAACTCGTTTGGCAATGGTTTGAATGTAACAGACGTTAATTAATATCAAAAAGTTACACACTAAAGCTTGAAGTTGCCAACCTAATATTAGTGAAACTGTTGAAATATGCATAATATGCAATAAGCATCAAACATGCATTTTAGATGAATGAGATGAAGGATGTTCTTCATCTCTGTTTGCTCAGTGCTGTTAAACTGTATGTAAAAGGACGTAGGGATTTTCTACCTGGAAGTTATTTTAAACAGTGATTGGGACTATAGAAAAGAGGTAAATAATGTGAATGAAGAGATTTTCTTTTTTTATTTCCTCTCAGCTGACCCTTTGAAATCATTCATAGCAACATAAAAGATGACTTAAGTACATCTTTAAAACAACCGTCTGAATTTCATTGAAAACCAAAAGAGATTCAGCATGCTGATTTGCACAGTTCAATCAGATGCTGCCGGAAAGATTTTTCTTTGTTTTTGTGCCTGGTGGATCCAGACAGGGTGGCCTTTTACTGGGCTGCAGTAAAGAACGCCAGCCTCCTCCAGCTATTCATTATCTTAAGTGTGTCTGCAGCAGACAGTGAGCGGGGAGCATTCAGATGCATGATGGGAAAGACTGCTGAAACAAGCTTTTCAAAAGAAAAGATCTTGCAGGACACTTAATTAACGGGAGAATGTGATGCAGCTGATTAAGAAGGCTCACATGCCCGTCCTGTTAGCTTATTGCTGTAACAATATTAGGTTAGTTATCCTTGGTCCACATTTTAAAGTCTGATTATTGCTTTATCAAATGTACCCCCCAGGACCAGAAAGTTACACATCTCACCATCACTTTTCTGTTCATTAAAAACATTTGGTTGCAGATACAAATCAAAATAATTCACTGCTGGGAATTATTAGGACATAGAGTTGATGTCTGCTGAGGGTCGTGAGGTTGATTAGCCTCACCTGTTGATGTGCACCTTGATCACTGTAATGAGTCAGGAAGAGGCTCATTATACTTCTTGTAACTGACTTCCTTCATCTTGAACTGATTAAACAATGTAAATGTTAAATGGTTGCTGCCACTTAAGTGAGACAGGAAGAGGAACTCTGCTGTGTGTGTGTGTGTGTGTGTGTGTGTGTTTCTGCGTGTGTACATACTTATCCAGCAAACATCATCGCAGTGGTGGAAGAAGTATTCAGATCTTTTACTTAAAGCTACAGTGCATAGTTTCTGTCGCCCCCATGAGGAATTGTAAGTAATGATGACAAAACTGTCAGCGCGTCCACATGATACAAGCATTCAGTGATCGTGCACAGCCCCCACACCTCCCCCACGCAATTGCTAGTAGCCAAGGACAACAGGGAGAATTAAAAAAACATGGACTCTTCAGAAGAGGTAATTATCTTCACTCGAGTATCTGCACGCAAAAGTCGCCGGACGACACAGTATTCTGAACATAGCCATACTAGAAATACAGAGAGAGTTGTGTTGAGTCTTAATTAGCTTTGTATCAACTAATTTGTCAATGGCTTGAATGGAATGGTGGATCATTAATATCAAAAAGTTACGCACTAAAGCTTTAAGTAAAGGTAGCAACACCACACTGTAAAATAATACTCCACTACAAGTAAAAGTCCTGCCTTCAAAACTTTACTTAAGTAAGGCATGCAAGTGTTATCACACATGCACATTGAATTCAAAAGTAAAAGAAAAATACATTGTACAAATTCATTTATGTTCCAAATCACTTTATGTTCTATAAAAAAATACGGTTTGATATTTATAAAAATCTATAGATGCAGCATTAAGATTATATAAACCGTTACAGAACAATAGTTCTCAGACAAATGCATTTTTCAACTTTTGGAACAAGAGAATGGGTGAAAGAAGCGAGGTGAACATTTATTAATGTTTATTGCTTGAAAAAGTGAGTTTATTAGTGTAAGTGTGTGTATAAGAGGAGGTGGTTCCCTTAAAGCAAACATCTTTGCAGCAGCGATGCAGCAAACCAAGCAGACACATTTTTGATTCCTATGCATCATTTAAATGAATTGTTATGTAGGCACATAAAAGGGAAGCTAATCAATTTGTTTCTCCAGGAAATAAATGTTACCCAAGCCAAGATAGTTTCCTTTCTTTTGAGAGTGGTGTTTAATCGGTGCAATAAAAAAGCAACTATTGTTGAGTTTATATCAATCAGTGCACAATTACCTTCCAATCAAACCAAACAAAGAGGCCATTTGGGAACACAATAGAAAGACGTAGATAAAAAGGTTGCTTTTTGTGTTGAAATGAAATTAGTATTTTTCTGGAATGGGGGATTTTCAATTTCCATAATGGTCCAAAAAGGTTAGGGAAATGAAATTACAATCGAAAATTAGAAAAAGCAATGTTTGCTTCATGTCGTTATCTCTTTTATTCTCTCCACTTTTAAAGAGCCGCTCACGCTTTAAGCAGCGCAAAGCCAAGAAAATCCGCTCAGACAAAAAGAGCGCCTTATCTTTCTTTCTCCATAATAATGGAAATCCAATACATTTTATTACTCATAGAAATTCTAATTAATGCAGGGTTTATAAAACGAGGTCAATCAGTCAATATTATCTACAGTTGGAGCTGGATGAAGTCGGAGCTGTGGAGGAAAACGAAGACTGACATGACAGAATGTAATATCTCCTTTCTGAGTTAGATAAGCATGCCGACTTCTGTGTTGAGAACAGCCTGACGCTGCATCTCAGCCTGTCTCTTTCTGCTTCACTTCACTCACTTTGCAGATGAGGTTGGCAGCGACGGCCCGCTCCGTATTTCAGACTAATTTATGATCTCTGCAGAGGAGGGTGCATTAGGAAGATCAGCCACGTCAACCTCTGCCATGCTGCAACAAACAGCCATGAGAAGCCGCTATACTATAGTCAGAAATAGTCAGTCCTCTGCCAAGCGTGTGTGTATGTGTGTGTGTGTGTGTGTGTCTGAGCACGTGCATTTGATCAAAGCTTAAGTATATTAAATTTGCTCCATGTCTCGATTTTTTTTTTATTTGGAAGACTTTCCATGCAACAGTGCTGGCATCAGGGTTGGAGTGGGACTCATTTTCAGCCCTGGATTTCCATGACTTAGACCGGGACCACTTTACTTCAAGACGGACTATTTTAAAATAATGTAATTAAAACCTTAGTATATACGTCTGCAATAGCACACTGTTCTCCACAGCCTTGTATTTCAGTGTATTTTTGTAAAATATCACTATTTCTGATTTATTGCAAACACAGTAAGTGTTGCATCACAATGTAAAACAGTTAACATCTTTACAACAACACAACAATATCAAAATCTATTTTCTGTGCAAATATGTGTTCACAGACATCCAACTTGTGAGCTTTGTATATTGACTATGCTACTCGAGGATAAAAGGCATAATGTTCACTAGTAACATTTGGGCATAGAAAGTGGTTATATTGCAACTAATCATGTTTACTTGTTCACACACACACACACACTGGTACAACAGCTTACAGTAGATGTGCCTTCCACACTGACAGCAGCTATCCCTTATGCACATTACTGGATCTGCTTCTGATATTAAATACATTTTATAAATTGTCATAATCCTCAGCACAAATCCCTTTTTACAAAGCTTTCTGATCAGGTCAGTTTCATTAATGTAGTGCTGAATCATCTGGCATCATTGATTATCTCAGGGCATTTTTATTATATAGAGCAGGTCTACATCATACACTTCATTAATGTTAATTCTTAAAATAATCACTCAATGAGCAATCCTACCTGCCCACTCTGGAGTTATAAGCTTGTGGCTGCTGCTCGGCTCTTCATTGTCACTATGACTAGAAGCTGCTGCTGAGGAGCTACAAGAAAAAGTTTGATTCATAAACATGAACGCTGGTTTGTTGGCAACGTTGTATTATGTTTTGCACGACCGCTAGCATCTTGCACTGTATAGCTTAGCTTAACCGTGTCATCGTCTTCACGTTTGTTTTTTTAGCAAGGCGCCGCCCCTCGGAGTAGTCAAAACATAATTACGTCATAATAACCAGACTCTGCGAGTGGGCTGCATGAATGTAGAAAAAAAAAAAAAAAAACAGCATCCATGATATATTTCGGCAATGATTTCAACCCAGTAGGCCACCATGACTAAACACTGCTGGCTCACTGGCAATTCTCCCGGTACTCCCGATTAGCCAATCCGGGCCTGGCTGGCATCCATTAAAGTCTCTTTCTGGTTGTGTTTTTGCTCAAATAAATGCATAGAAGAGAAAAAATGAAATGTGTGCCAGTGCAACAACAACAACAAAAGAACATGTTTGGTCAATAAAAGGGTTAGAAAGGGTTGAAACCCTCTCCTCTCACAATGACTACATGGCCTTTGATGTCATGCTGCTGTGATGCACCTTTAAGATCTCAGATTACAATCATTTTAAGATTGAGTATCAGGTAATTAACTCCAGGGCCAAACCGGCACATCAGAGGTGTAACCATCCAATGGAAAGCCACTGGATGACATCACTCTACTGCCCTGTCTGAGTGTAGCATGAATCCATACAGCACCTACTCACAGTAACATGATATTACAGCCAGGAGAGCAGATACAGTCAAATACATGTGTTGCACTGGGTGATGAGAAGCTTTAAATGTCAAGTGAGTCACACCTTCCACAAGCTCTCTTGTTGTTGCCATGTTATTTTGTCTTTCTTGGAGCACATTGTAGCAACAACCAATAACTGGCAAGATATAGTTGTGATAAATGATGTATTAGATCAGCAGATGTCCTGAATTCTTTAATGATTTTGTCTTTTATTTGAATTCCCAATACATTTCAGGTGACTTCTGCTTGATCCCAGCTCTCGGTGTTAATAATAAAGCCGTGAAATTAAATGGTGCACCAAAAAGAATGGAAATTAGTAAAACGTGAATATTCGAGAAAAAAAGAGCAAAGAGAAAAAGAGACTAAAACAGAAATCTGGCATAGAGAGCAAGACAAAAAGAGAATGTTAAAGAACAAAAGAATGGCGGAGGAAAACACGCAACAGTGTTGCATTTCATGTCCCTCAAGGACATCGTCGTAGGAGCGGCACGTAGACAGGTGTGAAATCAGTGGCAAGTAAAGACTAGCAGTACACATGAAAACAGAAACTGTAGAGGGAGAGCGTCTATGTTCCAGGAAGAGCTGTGACAAACAACGCCTGAGAAGTGCAAGTAGTCCCCAGAAAAATGCGCGAACAAGAAGAGAAACACAATTCGAAAGATTCTGGCAGATATGTTCAAAGCCAGCCAAGACCTTGAAATATTTCCAACAGGCTATCAATAAAAAGACTTTTTCTATTGTGCACAAGCCAATCAAAACTCAACAACCTAATTCTTTACTCTAGAGATGGACAGCAAATAACTGTGAAAAACACACCTTTGTCTATTTGTCAGTGAGAGAGAGTGTGAGAGATGGAGGGAAGTGTAGAGGTGAAGGTGATGGATCTGCCACATAGTAAAGCTGCCCTACAATGAGTTTGACCTTTCAGCACATCAACCTCCACCCAAATACCAAAACACTCACGTTAACCATGGTGACAACAGGAACCCCGCTGCCTTTCCTTCACCTTTACAAAATGCATTAAAGCTGCAGCACATGCAATCGCCCTGATCTCACACATCAGTGCACACAGTACACACACTGCATACACAAACTTATAGGTTGACAGTATGTGCATACAAATAAACACTACACTGTATATATGCCCCCTATAATGAGCTTTAAAGCGATAGTGGTGGTTTGCATATTTGTTCATTCTGGCAAATAACCCCTGGCCAGGGGTTGGCAATCTTTTTAATATGAAGTGCCATTTTAAAATGTTAGTTAATCAGTTTTACATATCAGCATTAAGCCTGCCATCATCTTTTTCTTCGCGACTTTCTGTGAAGAAAGCAACGAGTACTAGCCAATCAGCGACAGAATAGGTTGTGTCTTCAGAGAATGCAGATGGGGAAAAAGGAAAATCAAATTACCGTATATAACAAGCTGTGCTGCTGCCAATGGCTGTGAAAGAGGTAATTTGGCAAGCAGATTGGAACATTTCCAAAAGACTCTCTTGCACACTTATTGCTAGAGTACCATTGGTTGAGCTATGCCTAACGTTGCTGACAATTTTTTTTTATAAATTTAAAGATAACTTTGATGCCAGCACAACGAAAAAATCTTCTTTCTGGGAATTGGAAACTTAATTGACATTTTGACCATTTTTGACCTTTTTGTACCACAAATTTATCCATTTGTGGTACTTTTTGTTAACTGGGTGGTACTGCAGTGGTAAGCAAGTGAGTTAAAGTTGATCCAGCAGTTGACCCACCCTTCAATAGAATTCACACACTACTACTGGCCAGGTGTCCATGCTTACGCAAGGTAACCTAACCCGATCTGTTCAGGTCCTATCCCCTGTCCAGTCGGTTATCCTAACTATCCTAACCCCAACCACTCGAGCTGCTTCGTAGGGCGGGACTTGCCTAGAAGTTACATGGGATCCATAATAATGTGTCTCACACACACACTTAAACCCCGGATTGGTGCGGTAAGGGCTGAGTTCAGACACAATCGCATTAGGTTGGAGTCTGACAAGATGTATTTTCTTAATATGTGATCTCGCATGAATCCAGCTGTCGTGCAAGCTAAGGTTCAGGTTTCGGTATTGAAAAAAATAGTAATGGAAATCTCTAGTGTTTACAGCTTGTTGCACTGCCCCCAAGTGGCAAAAAAATAAAATAACCAACAAGTCCTCCAAACCATATGACGATAAAGGTTGTTTATTCCTACCCTCTAACACGACCCACAGGAGCATTTCATAAGTTAGCGCCCGTCGTGGTGACATGAAATACATAATACGTTTATATATAATTGTTCTCTATGATTTGTAAAATTCTCTTAACGGTTTCCCCATAACAAACATATCACTCTGTCTCACCTCTGAATTTTCACTAGTGCACATTTTGGTTCTTCCTTTGTTTATTCATGTAAAACTGCGGGCTGGATGATGACTCAGCAACCAGGTGTTCACAAAGCTTTCTTGAATTGTCAATATATTGAATCACAAGTAGAAAATAGCCAAAAGGACATTCTGTACAGTATAAAATGGTTAATAGACACCACAACACCACGAGTGCGAGCTCACAGCTAGGAAAAACAACCTTCCTCCCTTATTAAAGCCGATTCTCCCTCATCTTCCCCCGAAACCCAAGTGAAGCTTCTGTTGTTGTCTCAGTTGACAAGGTGTGATATTTGGAGCGATCAGTGGTGACTGTCTGCTGACTTGCCACAACAGGAACTCAGAGAGAGAGCGTCATTGGCAGAAAAAGGTCAGCTTAACTGGACATTTAGCTACAAGATGGCATTCAACGGGGGAGAAGGGAAGAGAAGTCAATTTTGCACTGCAGGATCTTGAATTAAAAAATTTGCCTGGCCTACAGCTCCAGCATAATGATTTACTCTGATGATGAAATGACTGTACGGCTTAAAAAGAGATATAAAGCAAAACGCTGGGACTGATAGATGATAAGCAGCATTTTTGAATTGTCAATTCTGCTGTAATTAATATTGATTAGATTAGCTGGCAATAATCTGTGCTTAACTGCGGAGGATAATGTGTGTTGGAGTATACATAAACAACTCAGGGGCCAAATTAAAATAACGTTTTAATAATGAATAGAGAAGACTAACAGACAGAGTCATTCACCTTCCCGTTGAGCAGAATTGGAACTTAAAAAACAATTGCTTGCTTTCATGATATACCCCACAGCTATTAGGTTAGTTATCTGCATTGCTTATTTGTTTTATGGCGTTGTTTGTTTTGTGGATATGTTTATGATGCCGTTTGCTTCAGTTAAGGGGTTGTCCAACAGACACGGAACACCACTTCACTCCCTGTGGGAAAACCCTTTTCTTTCTCTCCCTTTGTTTTTTAAAATAAATCCCCCAGGGCACTCAAAGCTGCTTTGCTACCCCACGGTCTGTTCGTTATGTTTATCTGCAGCAGCACATCTCTTTGGTTTTTATGGTCTTTGTTTCTCCTTAGGATCCGTTAATGCCTGACTGGGCCCCGCACTTTTAAAATGATGAAGGGGTGTTGCAAAGTGTTTGCAAAGGAGATCTTTTATTCGTAGGATGTGTTTATGGTTATTGTTTCCATTTGTTATCAGCTCACAGCAGCCGGACAGAGAAATATGAGCAGAGCGACAAGTTAACATGAGTCCAACTGATTTCCCACAGCCCTATGTTCCCACATATCTGGGATATTTTCAAAATTAGGTTTTTCTGTTCCTACATTTCCCTTCAATTTAAGCCCTATCCTCCCAGGCATGTCTGTAATAGGCCTTTGTAACGGCAGGACAGAGGAATTGAACACTGTAGGCTGGAAGTTTTAAGACAACAGAGATTATAGCTAATAAGTTGGAAAGATAACAGGAGTGTTTTAACTCTCACAGAGTTACACATTCATACCTGGAAGCTGCCTAGTACAACCACAGTCTGATCTGCTGGCCACTGAGCAGATCCACTGGAGCGGTTTTGTTTTGGGGTTAAGGGCCTTGCTCAAGAGCACCTCAGTGGTGGTAATGAGGGAGGGCCCAGCCAGATTTTACCCTGTCGGTCTGGGGATTGAAATGACGACCGGTCACAAGCTTGCTTCTCTAAACTTTAGGCCACCACATCTGATTTTGCAGATAAATGAAACCAAGTAACAAGTACCTGCCCCACTGCACTGGTGAATTTCATGGGAAATGTAGTTCTGTATGCTCATAAAGTAATTGTTGTTTAGCTTTGTTGGGGGGGAGTGACGGGTGCAGTTAATCTGCATGTACTGCCCACGTTGCAGTGACACAGATGGTTGAATATTGGCAAAATTTCCTTTTGAAGCTGAAACAAATAACAGCCCCGAAGAAAAAAAAAAAGAAACCGGTGGCAGACAAGGACCACCTGATCGATCAGCCCAAGATGAGAAACTCACCGCAATTATTCTAATAACGGAATATTTTAATTATGACAATAATTGATGAGGATGAAAGCATCAATTTCAGTTATTAACTACATTTATCAGCCTGTGACTGCCTGTGACATGCACTCAGCCCAGTTCAGACCAAAGATTCATGACAAGACAAGATGAAATTTGCAACTTCTTGCAGCGCGCCAGTCTGCAGCGTTCTAAAACCTGCCAGTTCACGTCAATGAGACGTATGTATCATCTCCATAGCAATAATTTTTTGTACTTCCGTTCTGACTTTTAGGCTTTTTTTGTAGCTAAATATATAATTTTTTTCATCTAATATTAATGTGGATAACGTTAGTGATAGCGAGATGCTTGCTACACTTACATTTCTATTGATGAATCAGCGAAAACACTGATTCACTGCTTTGTTCTAACGCCACTGGGCGCTACTTTAAGCAAGCAAGTGCAACAACTGCTAAATACCAAATTTAGCAGGTTAGGGTCTGTAGTGTTAACAACAGCAGCTAACTAACTCTGGTAATTTTGCAGTGTTTTGATTTTAATAATGTTCCCCCAAGAAAAACATAAAACTATGTGAAGAGCAAAAAGTCTTTTTCACTATAGCCAACAGGAGCTAGCTAAAACTGCTAAAACAGGCTCACACCCTTGTCTAGCTTGTTAACTGGCCAGCTAGGTGGCATGTGCAGCCTTACTGAGCTTAGTTACTGTGTCGGTGTATTGTGTTTAGTTACAGCAGCAATCTCTAGCTGAAGAATTGCATTGACATCGTTAGCTCTAGCTAGCTAACAGGAGCTAAATGGCTAAGTTTGGTAGCAGTTGTTTGCTTGCTTAAGAGAGGCAGGGGGCATGTGATTGGCTAAAAGTTGAGGGGGCGGTGACTGGTGACGACACCAATGAAATAAAAATAGGCAATAAATAAAAGCTTCATATGAAAAAAAGATTACTTGAAAAAGTGCATTTTGAAATAATGATTATAATCAAATAAAACAAAAAATATCGTTATATAAAACTAAGAATGATGAAATAACATTTCATTATAATGGTTACCTTTAATCTTCTCCGTGAACCATCACCTTATCGTGGTGGAGAGGTTTGTGTGTCTCTGTGAACCTGAGGGCTGTGTTGTCTGGAGCTTTGTGCTCCTGGTAGGGTCTCCCAAGGCAAAGTGGTCTCAGGTGAGGGGCCAGACAAAGAATGGTTCAAAAACCCCAATGAAAAAGCTAGGCAGAGATGGAGTGACCCTGCCCGGAGGAAGCCCGGGGCCCCCGTCTGGAGTCAGGCCCAGACGGCGGGCTCGTCGGCGAGCGCCTGGTGGCCGGGTTTGCCACGGAGCCCGGCCGGGCACAGCCCGAACAAGCTACGTGGCTCCCATCTCTCCAGCCCATGGGCCCACCACCTGTGGGAGGAACCGTTGGGGTCGGGTGCGATGCCACATGGGTGGCAGTGAAGGTCAGGGGCCTCGACGGACCAGACCCGGGCGGCAGAAGCTGGCTCTGGGGACGTGGAACGTCACCTCTCTGTGGGGGAAGGAGCCGGAACTGGTGTGGGAGGTGGAGCGCTACCGGTTAGATCTGGTGGGGCTTACCTCTACGCACAGTCTTGGTTCTGGAACCATACTCCTGGATAGGGGTTGGACTCTTTTCTTCTTCTCGGAGTTGCCCAGGATGTGAGGCGCCGGGCGGGTGTGGGGATACTCACAAGCCCCGGCTGAGCGCCCGCTGTGTTGGAGTTTACCCGGTGGACGAGAGGGTCGCCTCCCACGCCTGCGGGTTGTGGGGAAAACTCTGACTGTTGTTTGTGCATATGCACCAAACAGGAGTTCGGAGTATTCGGCCTTCTTGGAGACCTTGACTGGAGTCCTGCATGGGGCTCCAGTGGGGACTCCATTGTTCTGCCGGGGACTTCAACGCACACGTGGGCAATGATGGAGACACCTGGAGAGGCGTGATTGGGAGGAACGGCCTCCCTGATCTAAACCAGAGTGGTTGTTTGTTGTTGGACTTCTGTGCTAGTCATGGATTGTCTATAACGAACACCATGTTCGAACATAGGGATGCTCATAAGTGTACCTGGTACCAGAGCACCCTAGGCCAAGGTCAATTATTGATTTCATAATCGTTTCATCTGATCTGAGGCCGTATGTTTTGGACACTCGGGTGAAGAGAGGGGCAGAGCTGTCAACCGATCACCATCTGGTGGTGAGTTGGGTCAGGGGTGGGGAAGACTCTGGACAGACCTGGTAAGCCCAAACGTGTAAAGCGGGTAAATTGGGAACGTCTGGAGGAGGCCCCTGTCCAACAGACTTTCAACTCACACCTCCGGCAGAGCTTTTCGTGCATCCCTGTGGAGGCTGAACAGATTGAACCCGAGTGGACAATGTTCAAAGTTTCCATTGCTGAAGCTGCGGCGAGGAGCTGTGGTCTTAGGGTCTTAGGTGCCTCAAGGGGCGGTAACCCACGAACACCGGGGTGGACACCGGTGGTCAGGGAAGCCGTCCGACTGAAGGAGTCTTTCCGGGATATGTTATCCCGGAGGACTCGGAGGCAGTTGCAGGGTACCGAAGGGCCCGGCGGGCTGCAGTCTCTGCCGTGAAAGAGGCAAAGCAGCGGGTGTGGGAGAAGTTTGGAGAAGACATGGAGAAGGACTTTCGGTCGGCACCAAAGTGCTTCTGGAAAACTGTTCGCCACCTCAGGAGGGGGAAGGGGGAACCATCCAAGCTGTGTACAGTAAGGATGGGACACTGTTGACCTCAACTGAGGAGGTAATAGGGCGGTGGAAGGAGCACTTTGAGGAACTCCTGAATCCGACTAATACGCCCTCTATGTTAGAGGCAGAGCTGGAGGATAATGGGGGATTGTCGTCGATTTCCCAGGCGGAAGTCACTGATGTAGTCAAACAACTACACAGTGGCAAAGCCCCGGGGATTGATGAGATCCGTCCAGAAATGCTCAAGGCTCTGGGTGTGGAGGGGCTGTCCTGGTTGACACGCCTCTTCAAAATTGCGTGGAAGTCTGGGACGGTGCCAAAGGAGTAGCAGACTGGGGTGGTGGTTCCTCTTTTTAAAAAGGGGGACCAGAGGGTGTGTGCCAATTATAGGGGTATCACACTTCTCAGCCTCCCTGGTAAAGTCTACTCCAAGGTGCTGGAAAGGAGGGTTCGGCCGATAGTCGAACCTCGGGTTGAGGAGGAACAATGCGGATTCCGTCCTGGTCATGGAACAACGGACCAGCTCTTCACTCTCGCAAGGATCCTGGAGGGAGCCTGGGAGTATGCCCAACCGGTCTACATGTGTTTTGTGGATTTGGAGAAGGCGATGTCCGGGTCCCCGGAGATACTGTGGGAGGTGCTGCGGGAGTATGGGGTGAGGGGGTCTCTACCAGGGCCATCCAATCTCTGTATGACCAAAGTGAGAGCTGTGTCCGGGTTCTCGGTAGTAAGTCGGACTCGTTTCAGGTGAGGGTTGGCCTCCGCCAGGGCTGCGCTTTGTCACCAATCCTGTTTGTAATATTTATGGACAGGATATCGAGGCGTAGTCGGGGTGGGGAGGGTTGCAGTTTGGTGGGCTGGGGATCTCATCGCTGCTCTTTGCAGATGATGTGGTCCTGATGGCATCATCGGCCTGCGACCTTCAGCACTCACTGGATCGGTTCGCAACCGAGTGTGAAGCGGTTGGGATGAGGATCAGCACCTCCAAATCTGAGGCCATGGTTCTCAGCAGGAAACCGATGGAATGCCTTCTCCAGGTAGGGAATGAGTCCTTACCCCAAGTGAAGGAGTTCAAGTACCTTGGGGTTTTGTTCGCGAGTGAGGGGACAATGGAGCGGGAGATTGGTCGGAGAATCGGCGCAGCGGGTGCGGTATTGCATTCAATCTATCGCACTGTTGTGACGAAAAAGAGAGCTTAGCCAGAAGGCAAAGCTCTCGATCTACCGGTCAGTTTTCGTTCCTACCCTCACCTATGGTCATGAAGGCTGGGTCATGACCGAAAGAACGAGATCCAGGGTACAAGCGGCTGAAATGGGTTTCCTCAGGAGGGTGGCTGGCGTCTCCCTTAGAGATAGGGTGAGAAGCTCAGTCATCCGTGAGGAGCTCGGAGTAGAGCCGCTGCTCCTTTGCGTCGAAAGGAGCCAGTTGAGGTGGTTCGGGCATCTGGTAAGGATGCCCCCTGGGCGCCTCCCTAGGGAGGTGTTCCAGGCACGTCCAGCTGGGAGGAGGCCTCGGGGAAGACCCAGGACTAGGTGGAGGGATTTTATCTCCAACCTGGCCTGGGAACGCCTCGGGATCCCCCAGTCGGAGCTGGTTAATGTTGCTCGGGAAAGGGAAGTTTGGGGTCCCCTGCTGGAGCTGCTCCCCCCGCGACCAGACACCGGATAAGCGGACGAAGATGGATGGATGGATGGTTACCTTTAATATCTTTTTAAAAATGTACAGGGTATTGGTTTATTTATATACTAATATTTAAACATTTTTATTGATTTTACATTAAACACTGTGGCTTTGTCAGAGTACAGTAAACAATACAACACTACAACAATCAATAGGCTCAACAGTTTTTCAGCTTGCATTAGCTGGAAAAACATACTGTAGCTACAGTCTCTGATAGTCGGAGTGCAGGTCAGTGAAATGGCAGCTCAAGAGGCAGAAAACACATCATACTTTAAAGTAAGTTATCCAATTCAATTATGAATTCTGAATATCAACTAGATATTCAATGAAAAGATTAGCTCGTTGAATTTGGATTTTTTTCTTCAAGCTTTGGCCGGTCATATCTTCTCCTGTTCTCTCTCCACCAACATGAGCTCTGCCAGACTGAGGTGAATTTAATCAAATGATTCTCTGTAAATGAAACCTCTCATTAGACTCAAAGATTACAGATATTACAGTTACACATTACAGACATTACAGTTGGACATTACAGTTAGACATTACAGACATTACAGTTGGACATTACAGACATTACAGTTGACATTACAGTTGACATTACAGACATTACAGCTCGACATTACAGTTACACATTACAGACATTACAGTTCGACATTACAGTTACACATTAGACATTACAGTTCGACATTACAGTTACACATTAGACATTACAGTTCGACATTACAACTGGACATTACAGACATTACAGCTGGACATTACAGACATTACAGCTGGACATTACAGACATTACAGTTGGACATTACAGACATTACAGTTGGACATTACAGACATTACAGTTGGACATTACAGACATTACAGTTGGACATTACAGACATTACAGTTGGACATTACAGATATTACAGTTGGACATTACAGATATTACAGTCTGGGCTTCACATAAAGCATATCAGTTTGTCATTGCATGACAAGGTCCCAGCCATTTGTCTTCTTAAAATACTGGCAAATTCAGTGCCATATTCACATGTCCATGGCATATGAAGCTGTTGGCTCTGCTGAAATGGCCTCAATCTACTTCAATTGTCCTATTCGTGCCCTGCTGGTTAATCTGCTTCTCTTAGTCTCTCTCTATCACTCTGCCCCGCCCTCACTGCTTCCATTTGAAAAAAAGCAGCGGGAGATGAGTCCAAGAGTTAGGTGTTAGAGCCAAAGGTTCCGAAATATGGGAGTAGTTAATATTTCAGGCCAACTGGTAAAAGAGTTGTCTGTACACTCTGTCAAACTTCACTTGGAAACACACAGGCGTTGTTAAAGACGTTTGGAGCGTATCACCTCCGGGGCTCCAAAGATGCACTCACAGAAAAGGAAAAGACAACGTAAGTATATGATTATTAATGAAACGGCGAGCTAGTCTGTACTCTTTATTAACTCTTGAGAAGTACAATGACTGTCTTTGGATGTTAAACAGGCTACTTAGACTTGGCAGTAATGTTTTAAACCCCACCAAGTTTAAACGCGAGCAGCTCAGCTGTGTGTCTGGGCAACCTGGCTGCTTTCAGCGCCATTCATTACAGAGCTGAGCGGGTGAGTTGCTTTATAAATGTGTATTGTTCTTGTCTTGTAA
>NC_041352.1:9801677-9941677 GCF_004354835.1 Perca flavescens
TTTCTGAAAGTTCCCTTTCATAACCATGGACTGCAGTTGTGGCTGTATAGCTGAATGTATGTGTTCTCCATGTGCTTTGGGAGTCTGTCTCTGGTGGGCTGCTGACCCTGCAGGCCCTATCAGAGAACATGAGACATGAGGGCTGAAGTTTAATCACGTGTTATCACTCTTTATTTTGTATCTATATTCCTATGTCCAGACCCCACCCCTATACTTCCCCTCTCTCTCTCACAGCTCGTACAGAATATCTGTTTGTGTGTATGTAACCCCCTCCCCCAGTTCCCAGAGGGAGAAACATTAACAGGAAAGTCACAATTTAAAAACCAGACACCCTGTACTGTTAAAGTGTAATCCTCCCACTGACTCAGGTCTGGACTGTTTAACGCAAAGAGCAGGCTTATCAATGTTGTAAAAGTGATAATTGCAATATTATTCTAGAGGATTTACTATAAACCGTCAGTGGGCAACTTTACAGCCTCTAATGGCAGCAAGAGAGAACTGCTTGAAATTTGAGCTCTAGTACTCAAAAATGATGGAACATGATGTCCAAAATCGCAAAGTCCTAGATTCACATTTCATTTGAAGGAAGGGAAGATTGTCAGCTATTTGCTTAAAGATAGCCAGTTTTGTGTCACTTTTTATCTTGGATTTTGGGCTCAGAGAGCTCAATATTTAAAAGCCTACATCACAAATGCATGGAGCTTGATCCATACCAGGAACTAAATGTCTAAATATCTCAGCGTCTGCTGCTTTAATTTTGACCTTTTTAATCTGTCTCTTATAAATCCACCAACTTTATGAATGAAAGCAAATCACTGAAGTGCCCATTTAAATTATACTTAAAAGTGATTGCAACTTCCAACTCACATTTTTCTTCTTTACTTAGCACAGAACAAACAGTAGGCTACAGAATCAAAACATTACATCAGTAGCAATAATAAATATTTAAACAGTAATAGTGCAAATGCAAGATTTACATACAAAACCATAATTTAAACCACATTTTACAAAGCATGGATTGGATTTAAGATTTGAGGTCTGCATATAAAACTAACTACAGTACAGCTTTAGGGAAGATTTGTGAATAAAGAATTTTGCCACAAAAAAACTTGCAACAAAATCTGGATAATTTTGATACTCACTTGTTGCATTGGGTAACCTTAGCTGAATAACATTGCTTTGCATTGAAGTGTAAAGATTGGCCTAGTTGTTGTGTAATTGCAATTTCCCCAATGGGTAGCAATAAAAAGTATAAAATGAAAATTAACCTGAAACCTCTTTTTGGGGGGTGGGAGATTTAAATGTGAACACCCATCTGATCTGAGAGTCCCATTCTGTGTCCCCGGTGAGATACATCTATTTCCGTACCGTTTCTCTTATATCCGGGTTGTGCCTCCTGCTCAGTGGTGCAGCAACTCTGGAAACTTGCGTCAGCCGGGGGCATCCACCAGCCGGTCGGTTCGTGTTTTGGAGGAGAAAGAACACAGCAGTATGGACACAACCTGCGAAGAAGTAAACTACGTTATATTTAAATTATAAAGCAAAGCGCTTAGCTCATCCTCATCAAAAGCAGTGTGAGCCGGTGCCCAGTGTTATAACGTCACTTTTTAAAGAAGTAAAAAAAAGTGCAAGGCGTTTGGGGGACAGATATTATCTGTTCACGGTGGTCGTACACGTGCAGTAGCGGCAGCAACAGGACGGCATCCAGTAAACCTCAAGGTGTATCCGTGTGAATGTCCACGTTGAGCAAAGTGCAAAGTCTCCTCAGTGCTCCGATATGAGCTCCGACCACCTCTAACCACTACTGACTGCTCCTCACTTTACCTCCGCAGCTAACTTAAATGTGCCTTTTTACACTTTTATTTTTTATAAGCTAGTTTTATTTTTGCACCGAAAATGTCCTGCCTGTTGCTTGGAGTCATACGAAGGTGAGTAATTGTGACTTTCTTTCTCAATGTGTGTTTCGCCCCCACCCCTTTTTTAATATCGTGTTTTAGCTTCGTGCTACACAAAATGGCTAAATTGTTTTGCCATTCATTTAAAATGCAAATGTGTTAAGTTTAATTAGTGAATGTCAATTAATGTTGCTGTAGTTTTTTTTTCATACACATACAGAAAGTATGTGACTTTCATTCTCAATGTGTGTCCCCCCTCCCCATTTTAAAATCGTGTTTTAGCTTCGTGAACAATACATTTCATTGTACCTAACCTATAGCTAGGCTAGCTAATATTTAGAGTTGGCTATATGCTAAACAAAAATGGCTATATTGTTTTGCAATTCATTTAAAATATGCAAATGTATTTTAAGTTTAATTAGTGAATGTCAATTAATGTAGCAGTTTTTATTTCCTACACCTACAGACCTACCGCCTTAATTCACATGACATTGAGCAAAGACTTCTGTATAGTTCTTTATAGATTAAACAACACTCCACAGCAGTATCTGTCTTTCTGCATTCCTTCTCTTCACCACTTTTCCTCCCCAGGCTTTGTGATGACACCCCATCACACAGGGACTCTGGAGTCAATGTGAGCACTCCATGGCATTGTGTGTTGGCTTTTTTGTCATTAAGGATGCATGCGAGTGACTCACATCATGGTTGGACATGTGAGCTAGTGACAGTGAGGCCCATGTTGCTGTGCATTTTGTTTGTATTTCTGCTTGAGAGATAGGTAATACATGGAGTTACCACTCCTCTATTTGCCTGAATGTCCTGGAGCATGTTCCCGTGTATTTTTCCCTGGGTACTCACTGTACCGTGTGTGAGGAAAATGTATGCAACATGTGTGCATGTTCTAAGTGATTCTCTAGCTTGTCTCTGCTTCATGTGTAGACTTTGCCCTATTGACCAGGATCAGTGTGTGAATGGGGAGTGCAGGCATGTCTGGCTGTGGTGTGTGAGGATTGGCTTGCTGACTTGGAGGTGTGTCGGGAGGATATGTTGCCCAGCTGGAAGCTAGAGGCAGCCAGGGGAATGGATTTTTTTTTTTTTTTTTTTATAAAGAAGAAATATAGAGAATGATGTTCCCTGTTTCAATGCTGCAGAGTAGTTGCATTTAAAACGATTTCTTAAACACTGATTTCTGGATAAATCTGTGCTAAATTTATTAAAGGGAGGCATGCTTCTCTTTAATCAGGTATGGGGGATGGGGTGAGGAATGTGAAGGACGAGACAAAAGCATGTGAGGGGAATTGGGAGCAAAGGCTGTCAGTATGAAGATGCATCCTTTTTATTTTTTTTAATGCAGTGGAGGAGAACCAAAGCTGCCACCGCCCATGCTTCAGCAAGCAAATTAATAATCACATATACCTTCTTTTCATTTAAAATTCAGTCCAACTCACGTTCTTAATCACGTTGGCGATAATATTCAGCTCCACCTAAATGGTTACAGTAATTAGTGGCATAACTGGGTGGATTATTGGAAGCACAGGTAACTGATTTACTGCGTGGGGAGCAGAGACTGAAGTTCTGTAGAGCTGATTTAAGAGATTGGTTAATCTAATATCACAGCTAGGACTGACAAAGTGACTTTTCTTTTGGTCTTCTGTGACCAAAGGCCAAATCTAGGGTGTTGTGATACAGTAGCACTATTGTTCTTCCCTTTCAGCTGATCATGCATTCATCTGTTCTGTCAAAAACTCTAAAGATCCTCTTAGAACAGACAGTTTATGCCACATGCCAGCCATGTTTCTTTTACGGAGAAGAGAAATTAAAGTGTTAAAAGTGCATTTGATGCAGGTTTTGATCTAGCACCACCATAACGTTGACATTTTGTGGTTTCAAGTAAAATGTCTTTAGCTATTTGGTGGATTGCCATTTGAAATGTACAGACATTCATTTCTACTTTCTGGTCATTTTGTACTTCCATCTTTACAACAAACTGTGCTTTACGTTCTTATCTTTGAGTGGTGTTCAATTATAAAATTTTTAGAAGAATATTAACTGTAAATAAAAATGGATTTTTTTTTTTTTTTTTTAAACTTCGAAAAATGCGGTTGGGACTTTTTGTTTTGTTTGCCTTTTTAAGTAGTGTTTAGTGACAATTATTCCCTTCAGGCAGCATACACAACAACCTCCATCATTCAGCTAGAGTAGCCCGATTGGCTAAACCTGGGGTAGCTTATTGCTTTGAGTGCATGGTAATAACTAAGGGTGGCTCAGATGAAGTCCCCCACCCCATTCAGATCTCTTATCTCATCCTGACTATGGTGGGTAAACAGGAAGAGGATGCAGACCAGAGACACATGGCGTTTTTCCATTACATGGTACCTACTCTCCTCGACTCGGCGCACTGTGCGTCCCTTTTCCATTGCAGATTTTAGTATCGCCTCAGCGTGGCTGGTCGTCATAGCGACTGCCGTGGCCGTGGCTTGGTAGCGTTGCATTTCCCCCGACTCATTTCCTGGTTGTCCTTCTCCGTAAACAACATGAAATCAACAAGATAGTTAACTTTTCCTGCTCCAGATTTCCCACCGTGGTCAGACAGAACAGGGGAGACACTTAGTTTCTCTCACTATATGACTCTAGAGTCACTACTAGCTGCGGAGCTAATCGCTGTCACTCTCTCACTTCTCCCTCGCTCACCAGCTACACACACACACGGCGACTCGACACACACACCAGCGCACAAGTATAAACATCAGGCCACCGTATGCTACGGAGAAAGCTCTGCGTGGAGCCTCCGGCAGCAAAAAACTGCGGTGATCAGTGACTATTCTTTCCGACCAATCTGTAGCCTGCAGGGTTTCACGTCACCTTCTCGGCTCGCCTCAGCTCGCTTGGAACCTCAACTGAGCAGGTACTAAAAGTACTTTTTTTTTCGTAATGGAAAACCAAAAAAAGGCGAGTAGAGGCGAGTAGGTACCATGTAATGGAAAAGCGCCATAAGATAAGAAAGCTGACCTGAAACTGCAGGCTAAAAGTGACATGTCTCCCCTATCCCTAGTGGTAATGATGTCGTTGGTGACTACGAAAGCTACAGCCATCCCCAATTCAAGATAGATATTAAAAACTGAATGTAGCTGCCAATCTATCTCTCGCTGTATGCTGAGTCTGCATTTTCAGCACAAACTGTAGTCTGTTCATGATTAATTACCACCACAGCAATGGTTAAGCAACTGTTACGGATACATGTCACCTGTGCAGAGGGAATTTGAACCCTGAGGCTTGCATTAGACTTCTCTCAGCTCTTTGCCCTCTCACGGTCAAGCTGCATGTTATCGTCTTTCTCACTGTGAGCTTCTCCGCGTTCCTGCTGCCCGTGCCCTTTGTACGTTCCAACCAGATTTACTTGTGGGGTCTGCATGCGCAAGTAGATAAGTGTTTGTGCGTGCCCGTGTGATGCACGTATAACGCCGCACTCAGTGCAGCCAATTTGGAGCCGCGTGCCTGCACTTGACAGGATGACCCCATTGTACTTGAAACAACAAAGAATGTGACTTGTATTCAGGGTCACATAACCATTGAGGTGGGTCAATTTATGGTTGAAACTAGTTTTAGAGCACTTGGGCAACAATGTTTATTTACAGTTCCTCTGGGCTTCTCATTTGAGGCTACAGGGTTTCATATTTTTGACCATTGTAAAGCGGTCATCTGGGGTCATCCACATTGTCCACAAACAGAACAAAGCACATACGCATATTGTCTGACACACACACACACACACACACACACACACACACACACACACACACACACACACACACACACACAGGCTTGTGTTTTAACAGCTTGCAACACTGCTGCCCTCTCAGTGGCTTGTGTTTGTGAATATCATGCTACTAACAAACAATAGGCCGGCCCCCTGCATGCCTCTCTTTATGTGGAGAAGTCTATTTGAGGCTCTCACTAATATCTGCAGCAATGGCATCTTGCTATTACTGCTGTCACATGAAAAGCACACAACTCCAATTTGGGGCCTTATTTAAACTTGTGTTAAAAGTGTTTGTGCTCCATTATGCTCTTCCAACTCCATCAGTATCCTTTGGATTACATATTAAAAGTAGAAAATTTAGACCTGCGAAGATTAATTGGTCAGTTGTCAACTATTACATTAATCGGCAACTATTTTGAAATTAGCTTTTTAAATGAATATTTTCTAATTTCTTTACTCCTCTGTGACAGTAAACTGAATATATTTTGAGTTGTGGACAAAACTTGAAGATGTCATCTTACATCTACCAAACAACTAACTGATTAATCAAGAAAATATTCGACAGATTAATCAACAATGAAAATAGAGATTACAGCAACTTTCTAGGTTAATTTTCTTTGAGTTAGGCCAGCCGATACCGATTTTAGCCAATTCAGATTTCATATTTTCTAACCACTTTACAGCACACACAAATATTTATTTTCTATCTTTTCTTTAGAACATTTTGCACAGAACATAGACAATTTGAACAGATAATGGATTACTAGAAAATAGATCTATCCATCTATCCATCTATCCATCTATCTATCTATCTCACACATCTAAAGTGCAATGTTGGAACCATTTCCTTCTTTTCACATCCAATATCCAACAAAAAAAGTAGATTTTGGTCTCGTCGCTCCACCCCTCCAACAACATGTGCGAGAATAGCACGGACGCGCGCTTCACACCGCAAGCGGGTACGCGCAACACACAGTGGAAAAGTTGAGAGAAAGGAAAAAGAGACTGTGCTGTCGCGTTTTGTGTGTGCGCGTGCACCCTTGAACTGTAACTCGTATAACTTATGTTGTCCGTTAATTGTAGCGTTGACCGGCATGAAATCAGCATATGTTAGACTGACCTGCCGGTCGCCGGTCATGGCTGAGCATGTGAAAACCGGACAATTCTGGTCACCGGCCGGTCTATCGGTGCATCGCTAAATGAAAATAATCATTAATCGCAGCAGTAAAAACTTTAAACAGCAGTGTATAAAGACCAGAACAATCACAAAGATAATGGAGACCAAAAAATGCCAAATCTGAAGTGAAATTAACAAAGTAAGAGACTGAACTTGTCTAAACCCACTGAACCAAGTGTCTTCACTTGAGCCAATAAGAACACTCTCTTAGCACTATATCCTGGTCAGAGTGGGGTCATCCAGTGAATCTGCACACATACTGTGTATCTCCCTACTTTAGTAATGTTAGCCTGCCATAAATTATTGAATAAGATCTGACAGAAGGCTATGTGTTCTCCAGTTTGGATGTTTCTGTTTTCTGACTCATGGTAGATTGTTGGAAGTCTGTCTGTAAACTCCACAATGCAATGTAGAGAAGTGAACAGCGGGGTCTGTTGAGGTCTGAGGCCTTACGTAGCATTACGTAGAAGCTAGATCACAGGGATGGCCAATATCCTACACATGACAAGCCCAAGAAACGCTGTTGTTGATATTCTTGACATATAAAAAAAAATGGCATAATTTGTTATCTATATGAGAAACTGTACGGTTAATCAGTGTAGTTTGAATGTTCTTTGGGTTGCACGTAAATGGTCATAAACGTAAGGAATTACTTAAATGCCCGTTCTCTTTCAGGCATGGTGGTGTTGGGGCAAGTGTCGGGGTTCGCTCCCTGGCCTCCATCCCCTCGCTGCCCCCGGCGGTGGCTGAGTTTGTGAAGGGAGCTGTGGATGAGTGTAAGCCCACCAGTGTGCATGTGGTGACGGGCACGCAGGAGGAAGCAGCCAACATCCTGGCAGGTCTGGAGAACGACGGGATGGTCAAGAGACTTCCCAAATATGAGAACTGGTAAGGACTTTAAATTCTGTATACTTGCATACATACACAAATGTATGCATTTGATGGTGTGTTGCTTTAATGCAACGAAGTGCTCATATTAAACATCTTCCGC
Source organism: Perca flavescens (assembly GCF_004354835.1). NCBI lineage: Eukaryota > Metazoa > Chordata > Actinopteri > Perciformes > Percidae > Perca > Perca flavescens. Next base: position 9,809,501 of record NC_041352.1, read on the forward strand.
ATCATGCTCTGATTCCTGCTCTGTTTTTCAGTTGGTTGGCCCGTACAGACCCAAAGGATGTGGCTCGGGTGGAAAGCAAGACTGTGATTGTTACCAAGAGTCAAAGGGACACCATCCCCATCCCTGCTGGAGGGGTGAAGAGCCAGCTGGGCAGCTGGATGAGCGAGTCTGACTGGCAGAAAGCCAGACAGGAGCGTTTCCCGGGCTGCATGGCAGGTACATCAGTGGATGGAAACATGTTGTTGTGTTTACAATTTCCCTTTTGAGACTCTTAATATGAACATGTGTGAATCCTTGGTCTAACAAATACTGCATTGTTTACATCCATGTTTACCTTCCAGCAGTCTTCACTGTCATGTTGGTATATTGCTGCACTTTTTTGCACGTTGCTCCCGGCAACTTTCAGTCAGCTGAACAGCAGCCATATCACCCGTGTTTTTGTGCGAGTTACAAACGAATCAGGGACCTGTACTGAAAAACATTGTTCCGTAATGCTACTAGTCAACTAGTGGATACAAACTTCACATGGTACTTTTTTTTTTTTTTTTTTTTTTAATGGACCGAATGTAACCACCTTCTCAACATTTGTATGTTGCCCGTAGTAGAAAAAGTGTTGTTCATTCTTCTGTGTCCTCTCTGTAGGTCGGACCATGTATGTGATTCCCTTCAGTATGGGTCCTGTGGGCTCGACTCTGTCTAAATATGGTGTCCAGGTACTGACTGTGCTCCAACGCTTGATACTCTAATATCAACTTGATACTATAAAAAGCATGCCATAAAGCGGTACACCTGCTGTGTGGTACCTATTAATGTTTTGCTCGGTTTCTGTAAATTGCTGTGATTTATTACAGTAGTTTATCACACAATATATTCTAATCAATTGCTGCTGCATTTATGGTTATTACACACTGGATGTTTCAGGTTGTAGATCAGTGTGACAAACAATTTTATTGTGCTTGTAGGTGACGGACTCGCCCTATGTTGTGGCCAGTATGGGGATCATGACACGCATGGGCACTCCTGTCCTGAAGAAGCTGGCTGAAGGAGCGGAGTTTGTCCGCTGTCAGCACTCTTTGGGACGGCCTTTACCACTCAAGGGTACAAATTCTATGATCCTGAAACAAGTTGTTTTTGTATTGCTTCAAGCTTCAAAGGTCTTACACCCCCCCCATCCCCTCCCCCCATCTGGTATTTCCCTCTGTGTCTCTGCTCCAGCCCCTCTGGTCAACTCGTGGCCCTGTAACCCCGAGAAGGTGCTGATATCTCACCTGCCGGACTCCAGGCAGATCATGTCCTTCGGCAGTGGCTATGGGGGAAACTCTCTCCTGGGGAAGAAGTGCTTCGCCCTCCGCATTGCCTCTCGCATCGCCAAGGATGAAGGCTGGCTGGCCGAACACATGCTGGTGAGTGTGTAACATTGCTGCCTAAAGCCTGCGCCCCGTGCTTCACACATAATTCTCAATAGCAGAGAACTTAGGAAGATGCTCATTTGCTTATCAGTCATCTTTGTAAAACAGTACAATTGGCTTGGATCTTTCAATTAGGATCATTTTTAAAAATGCGAATTCAGTGAAATTCAATCAAATTATGACTTTTAAGACTTGAGATTAATAGTTTTTGTGTGCTTTGTCCCTGAAACAATACATTACATAGAAAATAACATTTCCGTAGAACAGTTTTTTTCAAAAGTGCTTGGCAATGATGCTCTGTCATTTTGAGTGATGACTATCCATGAAAGGTTGAGTAAAAATGATTCTCTCTCTCTCTCTCTCTCCCTCCCCCTCCCTCCCCTCAGATCCTGGGTATTACTAACCCTCAGGGGGTGAAGCGTTACGTAGCGGCGGCCTTCCCCAGTGCCTGTGGTAAAACCAACTTGGCCATGATGAAACCGTCTCTGCCCGGCTGGAAGGTTGAGTGTGTGGGTGACGACATCGCGTGGATGAAGTTCGACAGCCAAGGTGAAAGGGAGGAGGATGTCTCACGCACACAGAATCACCCTGTGACTCCATAGGTGGTGTAGTAACTCCTCATGTTGTTAGTGTGACTTTTTTCATTTTTACATTTCTGCAGGGAAACTGCGAGCCATCAACCCGGAGAACGGTTTCTTCGGTGTTGCTCCCGGCACTTCAGACAAGACCAACCCCTACGCCATGGCCACCATCGCCAAAAACACGGTGTTCACCAACGTAGGCGAGACCAGCGATGGAGGAGTGTGGTGGGAAGGCCTCAGCCCCCCCGCAGACGGGGTCACACTCACAGACTGGCACGGCAAATCCTGGCAGATAGGTAACATGAGCCCGGACTGCCCAGGCTTTTATAAAGACATCACTCCAAAGTATCCTGTAGTTCTACAGAAGATCGATTGGTTTTACAATTTTGTTCCTAATGGACAACCATAAATCTTCAGCAGTTTTAGGCCGGTTACACACTGCCTGCGTGGTGTGAGCGTGGCGTCTCTGTCGCATGTCAGTTGCGTGGCGGCTGTGTGGCTTTTTCTATGTCTTTACACACCAGAAACGTGTCTGACGTTGTGCTGCTTCTGCTAGCCTTGTCTTTTTTATTACATTTATATCAAAACTTAGAGGCTTTCAAACATCAACATGTCATTTATTAATATGTATTTGTGTCTAAATGACATATAAACATCTTTTCCTATTCTGTTTTGCCTGGAAACGCTTCCAACACGCTTGCGTGTCGCGTGAAAAATAGGCGTCGGTTCTATTTCTAGCAGGCACGCGTATTTCTAGAAGCCACGCAGGTGACACGCTCGCGCGACGCGTCCAGTGTGTAACCGGCCTTACTGACATAGTTTTAGCTTCAATCAATGGTTTTTCTTTGCCAACAAAGACATCAGAAGTTCTTATTATTGATAGGCTTCACACGGAGCAGGCCTGGCTCGTATACAACTTTAACAATTAGTCAGTGACACACCATAGTGTGTTTTGCTATGTCTTTTATCACAGGCTTTCAGGATAAATCAAACTAAATATTTGAGTGAACTGAAAAGCAACCGTGTATACAATACCATCTAGTGGTATGCCAAAGCAATGAGAGAGAGAGAGAGAGAGAGACCTAAAGATCAGACACAGTGTAGCATATATCCTCGACGTTCCACTTCTGGGATTGCTCCGTTGCCAACGGAAATCCCTCCGGATTTCACTCATTTAGGCCGGATATCCGTTGCCTTGTGATTTCTTTGTTGGCATTTTAAACTCCGGTGGATTTATAAGGACTATGGTTAACCTTTTTGTCAGATCTCTGCAGGGTAATTCCAGACAGCTAGCTAGACTATCTGTCCAATCTGAGTTTTCTGTTACACGACTAAAACAACTTTTGAACGTACACACGTTCCACCAAAACAAGTTCCTTCCCGAGGCTATTTTGCAGTGGCACCGTGGCTCTGTACGACGCTTAGCGCCGCCCAAGACGATTGTGATTGGTTTAAAGAAATGCCAATAAACCAGAGCACTTTTTTCATCCATCCCGGAATGCTGTGTGGACTCACCTGACCTTCCTCCGCAGCGCCTCGGTGGAGGAAGGTCTGACAAAGCGACACTAGACACAGTGTGAATCATATTCAAATGTAGGCGTTTTACATAATTCTTTTATTTTCTTTTTTAAATGACTGACATTAAATAACAAACTGTTGTTTCCTCTTTGTAAAAAAAAAAAAAAAAAAAAAAGGAAGCTCGACTCAGTGTGCCCACCCCAATTCCCGCTTCTGTGCCCCGGCGGCTCAGTGTCCCATCATCGACCCCCAGTGGGAGAGTGAGGAGGGAGTTCCCATTGACGCCATTATCTTCGGTGGCAGGAGGCCAGAGGGTTGGTGCTGTTTTTTAATTATTGTTTTTTTGGGAGGTGGGGTTGTACTACCTACATAAGAAGTAGCTGTGCATTAAATGTCAAATGTTGAATTTGTCAGGAGTCCCACTGGTCTACGAGTCTTTCAACTGGCAACACGGAGTCTTTGTTGGGGCCTCCATGAGGTCTGAGGCCACAGCAGCTGCTGAGCATAAAGGTACACACTCGCATTCATGTAAATACATTTAGTTATTTGGTTGATAAGGTGTTAAGACAATAAGAAGTTACTCCTACCAAATCCAATTCTTTATCAGAATGCCAAAGTGTTGCATATTTTCCTGCAGGCAAGATGATTATGCACGACCCTTTTGCCATGCGGCCGTTCTTCGGTTACAACTTTGGCGACTACCTCGCTCACTGGCTGAGCATGGAGAGCCGAAAGGCCCCCACTCATCTGCCCAAGATCTTCCATGTCAACTGGTTCAGAAAGGACCCCGCGAGCGGCGCCTTCCTCTGGCCCGGCTTTGGCGAAAACGCCCGCGCACTGGAGTGGATCTTCAAGCGCTGCGGCCGGGAGAGGGAGGACGAGGCAGCCAAGAAGAGCATTATCGGCTGGGTGCCAGTAGATGGCGCCATCGACACTAAAGGTCTGAGCGGAAAGGTGGATATGGGGGCCCTGTTCGACGTGCCCAAGCCTTTCTGGCAGAAGGAGACGAAGGAGCTGAGAGCCTACTTCACTCAGCAGGTCGGAGCTGATCTGCCAGCTCAGGTGGAGGCTGAGCTGAAGGCACTGGAGGACAGGGTGCACAAATAAAAACCCTACTGTTGTACAGGAAGTTTATCAGGAAACAGAGAGGTAATAACTGATGACGCTGGCTTCAGGTCATTAGGGTGCAAGAGAAGAGAAAAAAAAAAAAAAAAAAAAAAAAAGAAGCTAATAATCTACAATGCAATAACTTTGGACACAACTTCACATTAATGCTGCAGCTGTGAGGGTGAGGGAGGGGTGCTGGGCTGGTGGTAGGAGAGAGGTTTGACTCAATATGAAGGTTAGATTTCTGTGACGTTGTCAAACTTGTCATGTAGAGAAGCTAATGTTACTACCTCCATTCACTGACAAGACCTGGCATGGCACGATCAACATGGCCTAGTGGTGCCTTGGAGACATATGTCTGGTCTGGTGTCTAGGCTGCTAACGTTTACAAGCTAAAGGCCAAAGATCTTTTCTAGCAAAATTCTGACAAAACAAATATTGAGTTTTAACATTTAACACCAGGTCTTTTAATACACTATTGAGTCATGAAAGTTTAATGAAATGCCCTTTTTATTTTTTATTGAGCTTCATATTCCATTAAATAAATATCAGAAGTCCGTTAACTACTCAAAACATTGTAGCAGATTTCCTGTGAGAATTACTATGCATAAGCTGCTTTTATATTGTTTGTGATTAAATTGTATGATTTCAAGTGATGTTTACACACAATATGTGAAATGTTGGACCAATAAATGCGACTAAGATTAATTAGGTATTTTTAGAAAGTTGTATGCAATGGTTTTTATTACAGTGCAATGAATAAATATCTTCAAATTCAGAAACTGTCTCATGTTGATTTAATACAAATAGAAATGTGGGATACAAAATATTTAAGAAATGCAATAGATAAGTACGTGATATTAAACACTGTTAAATTTGCAAAATGTCCCATTTAAATAGAATCTATTAATATGTGCACAGAACTGCTTCTTGTGTCAAGTTCATTCTCATGTCATTTAGAAAGTTGTGAGACTTGGCTTTGAGTCAAGTCTCACAGCTTGTGACTGGGCAGTAAACATCTTTTTCTTGTCCAGGTTTCAATGTCTTTCTATAATAACTAACATTATACAACTTATTGTATGAGTAAAACATAAAGGTATATAATGAATCCAACCCAAATGTTTTCATGAAACAGCACTCATTTTTTCTTCACTTGAGCGTAGAGATCCTCTGGGCCGTCAGCAGTCTGTGTTCGGCTGTTTGCTGTCTGGGACACTTTGACCTGTGCATACAGCGTGTCCTGCTGCTGTCCTCTGTCCTGCTCCGAGGACGGTTCAGGTCTCTGCTTGGAGAAGTTGATCTCTCCATAATGGATGTCTTCTTCTGTTTTGCTGGCTGGCATTTCCATCTCTTCACCTCTTTGACTCTGAATAATGTATCAAACAAGAAATGTTGTGAGCTGCTGGATCCTTCCACATTAAATAATGACAGACTAAATGACATCCCAGCACTGATGAAGGTGTTAAATGACCCACTGTGTCACTGCTTAGAGAAAGTAAATCATATGTGTGAAGAATACAAAGGGCCCTTTGACTTTTAGGAAACAGTTAGTGCATGGAGTCAGAACCAAACTGTGAAGCTGTAAACCGATTAAACCAACATCCTGGTAATGATCAAATGTGCTCTAACATTAGCCATTTTCAGATCTTAACTGCAAACCACTTCTTCACTTCTGCTGTGTGTGGGTTGTACAGTTTTGGAGGATGGTTGCTTACAGTTTCCAACCACAGTGTAACAGGTTTTTGTGTTTAATATTTAACCTCTTAAAGATTGTCCACTTAGTGTAAGGATTGATGCTTTCACATATCTTAGAGGACACAGTGACTGTAAAGGAAGTAAAATATCCACAACACACAGTTCAGTACTGTACACTGAAGTTTAGTATTTTCCCACCTGAGGCTGCTGTGGAGTTTGATGTTTTGTCTTAAACCACCTGGAAGACATTAGAGAGCTGTCAGAATAATTATACTGTGATAAACAGACAGTGTGCTGCCAACAGACAGTAGAAGGACTGATGGGACACAGATATTTGATAGATTGGTGATTAAACTAAAGTCACAAATCAGGTTGTCTAAACAACAAACTGGATCAGGAAAAATGTCAGGGCCAGAAACTGCACTGTATCAGCTTTTTTCATTTGTGATACCAAACACAGACAGCAAGGCAGATGATGATGATGATGATGATGATCCCTCCAACAGTTGAAGCCCACAGTAGAGAGCTATCGGAGTTATCTGGTCATAAAAAAACAAAACGAAGTGGCTCAAAGAAAACAAAGGTTGAATGCGGACATGTAACAATACAGATGCAACCATTAATTGTCATTTAAATGCAATAAAAAAGTGCTATACCTGGAACTAACAAAAATCCAAAACAAAGTAAGATAAAGCAGAAAAGAGAAGAAAGAATAAATATATAAATAAATAAAAAATAAGCAGATTCAGTTCAGTTCTACATTTACCTGCACTATTCATCCGTAATGTTGTTTGATTACCGAGATAATTTGTGGCCACACAGTAATAATCTTCTATATCTGTCACACTGGTCACTTTGAATGATATTCACTTACATGAAACACTGAGAGTCTTTCTCTCCTCTGCTGTCTTGACTTCTCTTCCTTCATTCACAGGATATGTGGCAGAACAGCTGATGGTGAATCCATCATGTGTGTCTGACAGAGTGATGGTCTTCTGGATTTTAGTTGTGAAGGTCCGATCTGTGTTCTCCTCTATGTTGTTGGGAGGGTCTTGTTGGAGATTCCAGGTGAGTTTAGGAGGGGAGTGTGGACAGGGAGTGGAAGCTGAGCAGCTTATAGTGACAGACTCCTTCTCCTTCAGATCACCTGAGATCTCAATTCTGGGGCTCGGGGGGGAATCTGGGGTTTGAAAACAGACATAAATAGTACATTAAGAAATAGATCAGAAATGACTAACCTACTTACCTTTAAACAGTGTTTAAATGCCATAGCTGACATTTTGTTTTGAAACTGCATAAAGTATATAAATGTAAATGTAAATAGATGCTTTTTTAACATTCTAAAATGTGACTATTTTAATGTCATACTGTAAAAATAGACTCAGTGTTTAATTAGAATTCAAATTCGTGGCCAAGTGAAAAATGAAAAGTCTTTTAGAGAGAAAAAAGAAAGTGAAATCAGTTGCAGTTTTGGCCTAAACAATAACATAATAGACTGATTTATAAAACAAAAGTAATTTACCTTGAACTGTTATTTGAAGAGGATCACAAGAAGCTGTTCCCAGAAATGGCCCGTTCTCAATTCTGAAGAAGTATGTGTCAGTGTAACTTGTGATTAAACCGGAAAACAAGGTGGTGCAGTTTTTCTGACTCAGGTCTCCAGTAATACTCATTGGATAGGTGGTAACTGTCCCACTACTGTTGAAAATAACATTATTTCTATTGTTCTTAAATCTGGAGTCATTTTTAATCCACACTCCAAAGGTTCTTACGCTGTTGAATTCCTGATCTGGTTTAGTACTAAAGTTACATGGGATTATCAGACAAGATCCACTCAGTGCTTCCATGTTCTTTGGTGCAGTAATGAATAGGGATGGATTGTGAGGACAATCAGCCAGAGCACCTGTAAAATCAGTTTCACGATTAACAAAATATGAAAGAAAATCTGTAGGAAGAAAACATTCATGATAAACAAAGCAGCAGTACGTTGCATGCTGGTCTTTCTTCACTGTCTTGTTAACAATTTCCTCATAAAACATTTCACTTTACAGTCAGAATGTGAACAAAATAACTAACGATCTGCTCTGATCTTTCTGCTTTTTGTTTCTAAATGAAGATTGTAAATGGTTCAAGTAACACACAGCTCAGCTGAAACAAAGAAGAGGGTCAGTAACATGTTGTCGGTCAGCATATTCACAGACAGAAACTGGCTCCTTGGATTGGCAAACACATAACACTGTTCATTTTCAGTTGTCTTAATCATATACTTATTAAGTTTTTACAAAGCATTCAGTGTCTTTAAAAGGAACTTCCCTACTTCAACTTCATAACGGAAACGTGCCCCATACAACCACAGTTCAGTTTTTTTATTATAAGTAACAATTAAAGACATCCACAGAGCTGTGCTTGATCAGTCAAATATAAAGTTCAGTAAAATGTTTGCAGTCAGGACATGAACAGTTGGAAAAAGGAACTTCTCCAAATAAAAGTGACTGAACAAACAGCTCACCTGAAACAAAGAAGACCCTCAGCAACATGTTGGCTGTCACCATTTTCACAGACTGGACTGCAATGACACTCATCATCTGGATTTGACAGAAAGTTATTTTTTTATATTTTGATCAAAACATCTTTTAAACAAAGAATTCATGTTCTGTTAAAGCCATCTCAGATTCACACATTCAAACCAGGAACTCAACCAAAACCAACAAATAAAAGTGGAGTTCATGAAAATCAGCAAAATAAGAATCTCTGTGGGTTAAAAAGTTCAAACATAAAAAGCAGTAACATTTGACCTTACCAAACGAGCCCGCAGCTGAAACAGAGAAACAATCAGTCCCAATGTGTGAGTTTCAGCAGAACTGTAACAGAGCCAGTACCAGACTTCCCTGCTAAGCTGTTGTGATAGAAAAGCAAACAGACTTGCTGTTTGAAGCTAGATATGAAGGGACTGAAACACTGCAGAAATACAACAAGTCTTCATCCTTCCTCTTCACACCCTGGGAGTGAGGAAGTCAGCTTTTGTGGCAAATTGAGCTCATCAGGTTGCTCAATAAATAAGTTATTTTTTCTAAAAGATTATTTTTCACATGACTGTTTTCTTTTGTAGTACATGCTACATTAATCATAATAATGACATTAAAAAATAGAAATATGAGCTTCACGTATTGACACATGAAGTTAAGACGAACAATAGTTATAAAATTCAGACATAAAAAGATGGTGTTTCATTACCAGTTACTTCTGTTGTTACAAAGGAGTATGATTTGAGAGCATCCGTTCAGATAGCCAGTGTTTTATTAGACACATATGCAAGAATAGTTCATTCAGATCAGGAAACATTGTCTTTAGTGGTAACAGACACAGCTGGTGAAGCTTTTATATAGAGGATTATCATTTTATAACTTATTATTTATATTATTTGAGGTGTTCCATGTCAAAGAATAAACCTATCTATAAATTTCAGGAACGTCTGTCTGTCAGTGTGTATGTGTGTGTGTGTGCGTGGGCGTTATGCACATATCTCTTGAACCGTTAGTCTGATGGATTTCTTGACAGGTGTCTTGCTATGGGCACAAGTAAGTGCAGTGCCAAGTCTGACGTTGTTTTGGATTAGAAATGCAAAAGATATTGTTAAATATATTGGTAAAAGAAGCACACATTGGCTTTTGCCGCTCTAGCTGCTGGCCACTCCCCCTCTCACACTGGGGACCAGAGACAGAGAGCAGCAGAGCTTTGGCAGCTAAAATGTGACATACACCTCAGACCCACAAAAATGTGCAAAGTAGCACTACTTTGGACTGCGACTTTTAATAAACAAACAATTGCCGAATTTAAGGACATTTCAGAATCCTATGCAAACCACAACCAGACAAGTGCAGACAGAGCGTGATGCCACTTATAGGCAGGATATCTATCTTACAAAGTGAGACGTATTTGTATATATGTGTGTCCTTGTTTGGGGGGGGGTTAGGTAACCTGCACATCAGCAGACGCCACATGCAGAGCACTTTATAACAGCAAGGGGGGGGGGGACTCTTTTCCTGCTATTGTATTAAATTGCTGTGAGCTGGCAGAACATAACATAGCCTAATCTCGGAGGTTATTCCTTCAGAGCACTGTGCAATGCAAGAAAATGTCAGAGATGAACTGGGCAGATACATCAGTTTTCATCAGACTCACCCTGGGTCAGGTTAATTAATGTATAATTTCAGGTGAATATGTAAAATGTTGGACCAACTGATATTAATTAGGTATTTTTAGAAGTTGTATGTCAACGTTCTTATTACAGTGCAATGAATAACCACAAATGCAGAAACTGTCTCATGTTCATTTAATACAAATAGAAATATGGGATACAAAATATTTAAGAAACAATAGATAAACAAAATAGATAACATATTAAACACTCCTTTTAAAAAAAATATCACATTTAAATAGAATCTTTACTTTTAATATGTTCACAAAACTGCTTCTTGTGTCAAGTTCATTCTTATGTCGTCATTTAGAAAGTTCCTCATTTCGAGCTCTGGGACCGATCTCATTTTCTCGTCCAAGCGCGAGTATCTTTTTCTACATTATCTGATGTAAACAAAAATAAATCTCGTACAAGTGAAAAAATAAGGTGTATTATGAATCCAACCCAAATGGATCACAAAACAGCACTCATTTTTTCTTCCCTTGAGCGTAGAGGTCCTCTGGACTGTCAGCAGTCTGTGTTCGGCTGTTTGCAGTCTGGGACACTTTGACCTGTGCATACAGCGTGTCCTGCTGCTGTCTTCTGTCCTGCTCTGAGGACAAGGACGGTTCAGGTCTCTGCTTGGAGGAGTCCATCTCTCCATAATGGATGTCTTCTTCTGTTTTGCTGGCTGGCATGAAGACTCATCTCTTCACCCCTTTGACTCGGTGAATAATGTATCAATTGTGAGAAGACATGTTGTGAGCTGCTGGATCCTTCCACATTAAATAATGGCAGACTAAATGGCAGTTTGGACCAATTTAAAACTGGTTTCTCACCACATCCCAGCTGCCTGGCACTTCCAGAACTTCAGCTCCTTGACTCTGCAAATAATATATTAAACGAGAAATGTTGTGAACTGCCGGATCCACATTTAATAATTACAGACTAAATGGCAGTTTAGACTAATTTAAAACCTTTGGTAATTTGATTTAAATTGTGCTATGTTTGTGAAATTTAATGTTCATAATTCCCAGTTTATGTAGTTATTAAATACAACGTATCAAGTGTGAGGTCTGATGTGTGGACTAGCTCTCACTCTTAGCTGCTACTCTTCCAACATTTGGTTGTTAGGAAGTCAACGTTCGCTTGGTTCCCTGGTTACTTAACACTTACACCTGGCAGTTGCTTGGTCTAAATATATAGTAACTAATAAAAATATAAGTATAACTAATCTCCATTTACAAAATCAATGCTTTTACATATTTTAGAAGACCGTCACTGTGAGCAGACGTAGTATTTTCCCACCTGAGGCTGTTGTGGATTTGGATGTTTCGTCTTACACCGCCTGGAAGACATTAGAGAGCTGTCAGAATAATTACAGACAGCATGCTGAAGTTTTATCAAAGTTAGAGCAGCAACAACATGGATCATACTTATGTTGCCTTTTTGGAGTTTTAGAGCCAACCACTGTGTCAGATGTTTTCAGTTGTGATACTTACCAAACGCAGTAAGCAAGGCAGATGATGATGAGGATGATGATGATGATAACCCCTCCAAGAGCTGAAGCCCATATTAGAGAGCTATCAGAGCTCTCTGGTCATAGAAAAACAAAACCAAGGGACTCAAAGAAAACAAAAGGTTGAATGTGGACATGTAACAATACAGTTTTAATGATTATTTGTATAGTCATTTCATAAGAATGCAGTAAAAAGTGCTTTGCAGGACAAAGTAAAGAAAGAGGAGAGCAGATTAGATAGAAATGAATCTGGAGTTTTAAAAACAGACACAATTGTTCACTAAGAAATACGAAAGAAATTACTCACGTCAGGTGTTTAAAAGGCCAAAAGTGAAATTTGTATTGAAACTGCACAGCGTATAAAGTAACAGTTTTTGCAGCATTTCAGTATCCCAAAATGTAACCATTTTAATGTCAAACTGTGACAGACTGTGTCAAATCAGAATTTAAATTCATGGCAAAATGAAAAAGGTGAACAACAATATAGACTGACTGATAAAATACACAACTCTCTTACCTCTAACTGTTATTTGAAGAGGATCACAAGAAGATGATGACAGAAATGGCCAGTTCTCAATTCTGAAGTAGTATGTGTCTGTGTGATTAGTGATTAAACTGGAAAATAAAGTGGTGCAGTTTTTCTGACTCAGGTCCCCAGTAATCTTCATTGGATAAAAAATGTGCTCCCAGCTACTGTTAAAAATAAAACTTTTGTGATTTTGGGCAAAATATTTTGAATTTTTAATCCACACTCCAAAGGTTTTTCTTGGGTTTTTGAATTCCTCATCTGGTTTAGCTCTAAAATGACATGGTATTCGCAGACAAGATCCATTCAGTGCTTCCATCTGCTTTGGTGCAGTAATGAATAGGTCTGGTTATTCTCAAAGATTTGACTCACTCCTGTAATGCACAATCAATTAATATACATCATTTGTTTCAGGACCACCTTGGGCTATCAGGAAATGTATGCTGCAGGGATGTCACATGAATGTTCAAATTATTATGTGACTGGAAAGACAAAAGAAATAACTAAATGGAAATTGAATCACACAGAGAACAATAACTTGTAAGACTTTTGGCTTTAGAAAATTGTCCTCCCAACTCTTGGTAATGTGGGCAATCAACATAAATAAAAAAATATTTCAATTTTTTCAATAATTTCTTTTCCAATGATGGCTTCCAATGGCTTTGTTTTTCTCTTGTTCGGTGGGGCTGTTTCTTGTTTAACATCTTCCTGAGTCTCCTGTTAGTGTTGTTGCACCTGTTAGGGCAGGACAAATGACAGCTTTGTCATCCTTATTGGTAGAAAGAATTTGTCACCTTATGAGTTCCCATCAAAGCTCCGGCCCACCTTCAACCTTAGCAGAGCTCTAATCAGACAGAGAAACTGAAAACAGGAGTTCACATTAGTTGTTTGTAATAATCATACTTAATCAGCTTACGTTTCAATTTGGGTTCTAATCTGTGCCATAAAATTACCAATTTCTTCTCTGGGGACCACCAACGTTAAACTTCACAACCACACTCCAGGGGTCCGTTTCAGGAAGTAGGTTTAACAAACTCTGAGTCTAACCCTGATCTCCGAGTTGATTTATCCTGAGATTGAAAATTCTGAGTTTTCGGTTCCAGACAGCTGATTTGAGTTGATTGAACCAACTCAAATCAGCTGTCTGGAACCCGAAAACTCAGAATTTTCAATAGTAGGTTGACTCAGGGTTAAGCGCGTGCACCACCACAATAAAAAGGCAGCATGAATGGAGCCATGATACTACAATTCACCATGGCCACAACCACAAACAAATCGGTCGGCATACTTTACCCCTCTGGAACTGGAAATACTCACGCAAGCCTACAGCGATTATGAACCCGTCATTCACAAAAAGAGCAACACAGCTGCTGCAGCAAAAGAGAGGGAAACGGTGTGGGGTAAGTTCCAATATAGTGTTTTCATTTCATATTTAATTTACACAATCATTTTAATTAATACTTTTGATTAATTCCCTGTAGGGAAATTACATTTTTTACACTCTGTTTTTTATAACACACTACACACAGGCCTGAAATACACACCCATGCTCATGTTTAATCACAAGTATAATATTACTGGTAAAAACTGGTGGAATGGTATTGAACCTATAATCTATTTCATTTAGGTGCAATCCTGCGGGTGAAAAACGCTTGTGGAAGCAGTTGAAAATGTAATATAAGAACATAGTTCAAACAGGTAAGACTTAGGTGTAATAGGCTCATGGCTGTACCTCATTTTAATCACATTTTAAATATGAGAGTAAATATTCATTGGCAATTTGAATGTGCTGTAGCTTTATCCCCAACAAATTTTCACATACAGAAATGTTCTGTCTCACCTATCCTGTTTTGTTAATTAAAAGGGCCAATTTATATATGGCCATATAATGCTCATTTTCAGGTTCATAATTGTATTTTGAGGTTGTACCAGAATATTTTTGTTGTACTGCACATTGCTGCAGCTCCTCTTTTCACCCTGTGTTCAGGTCTCTATTTTAGCTAAAGAGTGAGACATCCTACTTCTGGACCATTTTTGATGAGATTTGCACATTCGCAGTAGCTAGGTAAGGCTCACAATTGCTAGCTAGCTGTTTCTCTAACTGCAATCAGTACAAGGCAGAGTTAGCCGGGAGACTTCTTCTAAATGAGGGCGCATTTCCATCTTTCCGTGGACTACCTGCAGAAGAGGGACATGTAACTAGTTCTTTTGTAGATTACGGTGAACTTGTGTGTGTTCTGACAGTGTTTTGCCATTGAGAACGAGGGGGCTAACCTAGCATGGCTTAGCCCCTCGTTTCGGCTAGTGATGTAGAAAACCCTCCAGATTTTGAACAGCTCACCCAGAGACTGAAGGCAGGACACATTCAGAAATCCGTATCTCACTCAAAACAGCATGGATGTTTTTTTCCAAGTTTGTATGTGTGTGGAAGCACCAGAGACTCAAAATAACACCCCAAATCCCAGAATTCTTTTTTTCATAATATGGGCACTTTAAATTAACATTTGACTTCTACTCCACCAACAGAAAGAAGGCAGAGGCCCAGAAAACTGGTGGGAGACCAGCATCACCACCTCTGACAGAGGCAGAGGAGCTGGCCCTGAGCCAGAATGAAGGAAGGCCAGTGGCTGAAGGAATCCCTGGAGGGAGCTCTTCCTCTGAGCCAGCCACATCCCAGGACACAAGTGCCTTCATAAGATGTAATAGGCTTATATTTATCTTCTTTTATTCCTATATATTTTAGAAATATATTATTTCCCTTTCATGGGTTTGTCATTTGTCCCAACAGATTCTGATGGTGTTCTCTCACTTGTGGACCCTCATGCCACAGCAGAACTCCTTGAAGCTGTAAGCAGAATTGAAATCCTGAAACACAACTTATCTTTTCTAAAGCTAAGTTAAAAGTAATTCCCCTCAACCATTGCGATGTGCCACAAGGTGTGTCTGATTTCCGTGAGCAAGCAATGCATCGTTTGGCTTCTAAAAAACAGATATTCACTAGAGATCTAACTTTGTTAGAGGTTATAAAGCCGTCTGGGTAGAGATTTAATAAGCATCATTTAGGGCTAAGGGGCCCCTCCTCGCCACTGATCTGGCTTGCCAGGTCCAACACCTTCCTCCAGAATGAGATTATCTGTGGACACTCCCACATACAATGTAATAAAGTTCCTTTTTTGTCTTTACATCTGGCAAACTTGCATAGTGCGGTTATAGCCGACAGAGGGCTGCAAAGCGAATGCAGAAGTGCCGTTCACCCTGTTACAAAATGATAAACCACTGAAACGATTTTGGAAACATTATTTTAAGGTACAAAATAATCTTTGGTGTTGCTTTAACATGAGAAACTAAACAGACAGAGAGTGTTCCATGTCGAAGAATAAATAGTCAATAAATAAACACTAAACACAATTCTAGACTGAAGACATTTTGTTGCAGAAAGCTGTGTGTTGCTACAGTCACTATGACGATGCTGCAGAAGAACTTGTTAACAAAACCCAGCCAACAAAGTTGGCAACACTCTGGTCCATCAGACACACACAGATATAGTTCTATTTTCATTTACAGTATCAAAACATCAAATACTGTAAATATACTGTTTTAGTGGAAATTAAAGATAGAACTGTGAGGTGTCTAAGTCTCCTTGTAGAACTGAAAGAACATCTAATAATACAACGCTTGATGCCTCCATGTTTTCTAAAGTGTTATCAACCACAGCCTATTTCCCACATGGAGGTGCCACAGTGTTCATGCTGATCTGTATCACTGCTGCTCTGCATCACAGCGCTGATGAGACTACTTGATTAAAATGCTTTGTTCACTTTAAATACTTTTGGTGTTTTTAATCCAGCAGTCATCTATACATTTACATACAAACAAAATTGAGAAAATAAGTGATTAAAATCCACACTTTTTGCTTCCACATCACCTTTAATATCTACTTTTAACTGTTCTGTTGTCTTAATGATATATTTGTATACAGGCAAAGAAAACTTAAGCAAAGAAAAATAACTACATTAGTGCAATACATCAGCACAATCTTACACAAACTAATGATGAAGCTACAGTATATTATATTTATGTCATCTTCTGTCCTCTTTAAACTCTGTCCTTTGTTCATCTTACCAATATTCAGAAAAGTAAAGGCATTTAATATTTAAGAATGGGAATGTGAATTGAAAAGCAAATATAATCTAAAAGATACAGAATTATTTAGGTATATGCAACTGAAAAACTGGATTATCTGCAATTTGGACTTGGAAAATAATATCAACCCTGAAATGTCTAACATTTTCAGCCAAATTAACAAAAAAGAGGCTGATCGGCTCTATGTACAATTTACTGATAAGTATGGAAAACAGTGATACATTATTACAAAGTATTTACAATAAATGGACAGAAGACCTAGGGGTTTAAAGGAAAATGGAAAGAAAGCTTGTCACTAACATACAAATTAACTACTAACGGAAATCTGTGTCTAATACAGTTTAAGATAATGACAAGAATATATTACACTATGAGATAAAATAAACAAGTTTGATAACACATCATCAGATATATGCCTAAAATGTAATCTATATGGTGACTCCCTTATGCATGCCTTTAGGTACTGCAAAGGAATAAAGAAGACTTGGGAGGGTATAGAGATTTGGTTATCTAAGTATACTAACAGAAAAATGATATTCTCTCCAAAAATGTGTATTTTTCAAGATATAGAGGGAATAAGATATCCAACTAGTTGGCAAATACTTTTTTACTTCATTTTCTTTTTTGTTTCTTTTTTATTTGTTGTTTCGCCTTGTTTGATGTATTTCCTGGAACCGGATTATGGTGACCCACAGAAATTAATACAAATAAATTCTAAAATAAATCGGAGGAATAAGAAATGGAGAAATATTCCATTCATGGTGATCATGATGTTTTCCTCTTCACCTTCATGATGCTTGAATCTCAATCACTCTGTTGACGTAGTCTTCTTCTCCTGCGTCCTGTGGGAATATAACAACACAAGGACGCAGTGTTGTTGAAAGAATAATGGAGCTGTAGCTTACCTTCACTGGTTTGTTGCAGCATTGTGATCTCAACCAGCTGAAAGAAAAGGAGATGGAATGAATAAACATTCAGAAAAGTTCAACTTTAAACATGTCAGACAGACCAATAAGTCTTTAGCTGCAAATGATCATATCACAGAAAAGTTTGTCTCACCACTCAAAGATGATGAGTGTACTGTAGAGCGTTATGATTCCCAGGATCTTCACTGTAACGTAGACATCAACCCCAAACTCTGGATTATCTGGAACAAGACAGCATGGTCACCTTCTCCTTAATGGAAAATGGTTCTGTTCTAAAATATGAACTTGAATTCCTTCTGTGAACCTCAAATGTAAACAGTTTGATAAAGTTTCATTGAATACAAATTCAATGAAAGGGGATTTACAGGGCACTTAAAAATAGAAAAACATAGTTACACTGGAGCAGAAAAGAAGAAAAAGTACAAAGAGAGGAGAGCAGATTATATAAAAATAATCAGATTCAGTTCAGTTCTACATTTACCTGCACTATTCATCCGTAATGTTGTTTGATTACCGAGATAATTTGTGGCCACACAGTAATAATCTTCTATATCTGTCACACTGGTCACTTTGACGCTGTAAAACTTCCCTTCAGCTACTCTGATGGCTCCATCTTTGCTGTTCTTGAACCAGCTGAAGCTGGCGGGAGGCTTGGCTCTGCTGGAGCAGGTCAGGTTCACCCAGCTACCTGCTGACACCAAACCTGATGGACTGATGGACACTGAGGTGTCCTTGGGAACATCTGAGGAAAATGTGAGATTAACTTTATTCATTAAAATCAGCACATGATGTGCTGACAGGATCCAATAACAAACACTGGTTGTCTTACATGAAACATTGAGAGTCTTTCTCTCCTCTGCTGTCTTGACTTCTCTTCCTTCATTCACAGGATATGTGGCAGAACAGCTGATGGTGAATCCATCATGTGTGTCTGACAGAGTGATGGTCTCCTGGATTTTAGTTGTGAAGGTCCGATCTGTGTTCTCCTCTATGGTGTTGGGAGGGTCTTGTTGGAGATTCCAGGTGAGTTTAGGAGGGGAGTGTGGACAGGGAGTGGAAGCTGAGCAGCTTATAGTGACAGACTCCTTCTCCTTCAGATCACCTGAGATCTCAATTCTGGGGCTCGGGGGGTAATCTGGGGTTTGAAAACAGACATAAATAGTACATTAAGAAATAGATCAGAAATGACTAACCTACTTACCTTTAAACAGTGTTTAAATGCCATAGCTGACATTTTGTTTTGAAACTGCATAAAGTATATAAATGTAAATGTAAATAGATGCTTTTTTAACATTCTAAAATGTGACCATTTTCATGTCATACTGTAAAAATAGACTCAGTGTTTAATTGGAATTCAAATTCGTGGCCAAGTGAAAAATGAAAAGTCTTTTGGAGAGAAAAAAGAAATTGAAATCAGTTGCAGTTTTGGCCTAAACAATAACATAATAGACTGATTTATAAAACAAAAGTAATTTACCTTGAACTGTTATTTGAAGACGATCACAAGAAGCTGTTCCCAGAAATGGCCCGTTCTCAATTCTGAAGAAGTATGTGTCAGTGTAACTTGTGATTAAACCGGAAAACAAGGTGGTGCAGTTTTTCTGACTCAGGTCTCCAGTAATACTCATTGTATAGGTGGTAACTGTCCCACTACTGTTGAAAATAACATTATTTCTATTGATGCCAAATCTGGAGTCATTTTTAATCCACACTCCAAAGGTTCTTACGCTGTTGAGTTCCTGATCTGGTTTAGCACTAAAGTTACATGGGATTATCAGACAAGATCCACTCAGTGCTTCCATGTTCTTTGGTGCAGTAATGAATAGGGATGGACCGTGAGGACAATCAGCCAGAGCACCTGTAAAATCAGTTTCACGATTAACAAAATATGAAAGAAAATCTGTAGGGAGAAAACATTCATGATAAACAAAGCAGCAGTACGTTGCATGCTGGTCTTTCTTCACTGTCTTGTTAACAATTTCCTCATAAAACATTTCACTTTACAGTCAGAATGTGAACAAAATAACTAACGATCTGCTCTGATCTTTCTGCTTTTTGTTTCTAAATGAAGATTGTAAATGATTCAAGTAACACACAGCTCAGCTGAAACAAAGAAGAGGGTCAGTAACATGTCGTCGGTCAGCATATTCACAGACAGAAACTGGCTCCTTGGATTGGCAAACACATAACACTGTTAATTTTCAGTTGTCTTAATCATATACTTATTAAGTTTTTACAAAGCATTCAATGTCTTTAAAAGCAACTTCCCTACTTCAACTTCATAACGGAAACGTGCCCCATACAACCACAATTCAGTTTTTTTTATTATAAGTAACAATTAAAGACATCCACAGAGCTGTGCTTTATCAGTCAAATATAAAGTTCAGTAAAATGTTTGCAGTCAGGACATGAACAGTTGGAAAAAGGAACGTCTCCAAATAAAAGTGACTGAACAAACAGCTCACCTGAAACAAAGAAGACCCTCAGCAACATGTTGGCTGTCACCATTTTCACAGACTGGACTGCAATGACACTCATCATCTGGATTTGACAAAAAGTTACTTTTCAATATTATAATCAAAGCATCTTTTAAATAAAGAATTCATGTTCTGTTAAAGCCCTCTCAGATTCAGACATTCAAACCAGGAACTCAACCAACACCAAAAAATAAAAGTGGAGTTCATGAAAATCAGCAAAATAAGAATCTCTGTGGGTTAAAAAGTTCAAACATAAAAAGCAGTAACATTTGACCTTACCAAACGAGCCCGCAGCTGAAACAGAGAAACAATCAGTCCCAATGTGTGAGTTTCAGCAGAACTGTAACAGAGCCAGTACCAGACTTCCCTGCTAAGCTGTTGTGATAGAAAAGCAAACAGACTTGCTGTTTGAAGCTAGATATGAAGGGACTGAAACACTGCAGAAATACAACAAGTCTTCATCCTTCCTCTTCACACCCTGGGAGTGAGGAAGTCAGCTTTTGTGACATCTTGACATCATCATGGTGCAAAAAAACGTATTTATTCTCAAATATAATTTTTCACATGACTCACTGAAAGCCTTTTTCCTTTGTTTTCTTTTGTAGTACATGCTACGTTAATCATAATAATGACATAAAAAATAGAAATATGAGCTTCACGTATTGACACATTAAGTTAAGATGAACAATAGTTATAAAATTCAGACAGTAAAAAGATGGTGTTTCATTACCAGTTACTTCTGTTGTAACAAAGGAGTATGATTTGAGACCATCAGTTCAGATAGCCAGTGTTTTATTAGACACATATGCAAGAATAGTTCATTCAGATCAGGAAACATTGTCTTTAGTGGTAACAGACACAGCTGGTGAAGCTTTTGAATTTCATAATTTTATAATTTTATAAGTATATTGTATTAAGTGTTCCATGGCATTGAATACATATTCAATACATTGTCAATAAACACAATTCTAGACTGAAGACATTTTGTTGCAGAAAGCTGTGTGTTGCTACAGTCGCTATGACAATGCTGCAGAAGAACTTGTTAACAAAACCCAGCCGACAAAGTTCCCCTTTTTTTACTTCTAGTTCTCAGCTTTTTCTCAACGCTCTGGTCCATCAGACACACACAGATATAGTTGTATTTTCATTTACAGTATCAAAACATCAAATACTGTAAATATACTGTTTTAGTGGAAATTAAAGATAGAACTGTGAGGTGTCTAAGTCTCCTTGTAGAACTGAAAGAACATCTAATAATACAACGCCTGATGTTATGCCATGATGTTTTCTAAAGTGTTATCAACCACAGCCTATTTCCCACATGGAGGTGCCACAGTGTTCATGCTGATCTGTATCACTGCTGCTCTGCATCACAGCGCTGATGAGACTACTTGATTAAAATGCTTTGTTCACTTTAAGTACTTTTGGTGTTTTTAATCCAGCAGTCATCTACACATTTACATACAAGCACAAATGAAACAATAAGTGATCAAAATCCACACTTTCTACTTCCACATCACCTGAAATATCTACTTTTAACTGTTCTGTTGTCTTAATGATATATTTGTACAGGCAAAGAAAACTGAAGCAAAGAGAAATAACTATAATAATGCAATAAATCAGCACAATCTTACACAAACTAATGATGAAGCTACAGTATATTATATTTATGTCATCTTCTGTCCTCTTTAAACTCCGTCCTTTGTTCATCTTACCCAAAATTCAGAAAAGTAAAGGCATTTAATATTTAAGAATGGGAGGGACAAGAAATAGAGAAATGTTCCATTCATGGTGATCATGATGTCTTCCTCTTCTCCTTCATGATGCTTGAATCTCAATCACTCTGTTGACGTAGTCTTCTTCTCCTGCGTCCTGTGGGAATATAACAACACAGAGAGAGTGGTGTTAGTGCTCTGCAGTCCATTTACTGCAGCTCAAAGAGAAATGCCAGCAAGACATTGTGTTGTTGAAAGAATAATGGAGCTGTAGCTTACCTTCACTGGTTTGTTGCAGCATTGTGATCTCAACCAGCTGAAAGAAAATGAGATGGAATGAATAAACATTCAGAAAAGTTCAACTTTAAACATGTCAGACACACCAATACGTCTTTAGCTGCAAATGATCATATCACAGAAAAGTTTGTCTCACCACTCAAAGATGATGAGTGTACTGTAGAGCGTTATGATTCCCAGGATCTTCACTGTAACGTAGACATCAACCCCAAACTCTGGATTATCTGGAACAAGACAGCATGGTCACCTTCTCCTTAATGGAAAATGGTTCTGTTCTAAAATATTATGAACTTGAATTCCTTCTGTGAACCTCAAATGCAAACAGTTTTATAAAGTTTATTTGTACAGCTTCCTTTCATAAAGGTGCATTCAAACGTGTTTACCAGGGTACCCAAACAAAGCTATAAAGCAGCAGAAAAGAAGAAACAGAACAGAGAGAGCAGACTATTTTGAAATAAGCTAATTCAGTACAGTTTATGTGATGACATCTGATTACCGAGAATATGTGTGTTAATTTTCTACATCTGTCACACTGGTCAAAATAAAGCTGATCATTTGTCTCACTTCTCCTTTATTCTGCTGGTAAACGTTTTTCCTCTCTTTCTCATTGTCATTTTTCACATTTTATGAATGAACATGTACAACCATTTCTCTAAAAATATTGTTTTTAACTTACCATTGATCTCTCCTTTTTGAATTTAAGGACATTATACCAAATTCTGCATATTAACATTGATGTATAAATACTTAACTGCTGCGCCCTTGTAGATGAGGGAAGCAAAGTGTATGCGCGTTGTGCACACCTTACATTATGGTCAAGCATGCGCCCCTAAAATAGCATCTGAATAACGCGCTACTGACTTTAGACCAGGTTTTTCCTGGTCAGTGGCGGAATTGTTTTCTGAAACTGCAAAATAGCACCAGGGAACGTTTGCGCCGGAACATGCCTCCACTTTTCGCTGAACCAAATACAAATACATTCCCTAATTTACAGACGTGGAGGGAAAAGTCCGCTGTGTGTCGGGTGCAAAATAGGAATACATATGGATACATGCATCGGTGTAGTGCAAGATAGGGCCCTTAGTGTGTAACTTTGTTATATTAATGAACGTCTGTTACATTCAAGCCATTGCTGAATAAGCTGATACAAAGCTAACTAAGCCTAGCAGCACGGTGGCCAAATGGTTAGCACTGTAGCTGGGTGCTGTAGTTCCCCCAGCACTAAAATCATGTTCCCCTCCCTCTCTACCAAGCTGATGTGTGGTGAGTGTCTGGCGTCGTAAGGCTCCGTGCATTGGTGGTGGTAGAGAGTAGTCCCCCCCCACCCGAAGCCCTTTGAGTGTCTGTGATAAAGCGCTATATAAATGTAATGAATTATTATAATTATTATTGTCAGATTTACAAGTTGATTTATATATTTGAGTTAACTTATTAAAATGTTTTTACAATATTTATACACTTAACTATTTACGTATTTGTGTTTAAAAATTCAGTACTTAGCATGTTTACATGTTTAATTATTTACATCAGCAGTTAAGAATCTACCTCTGTGGATTTACCTGAGTCTAAGTTCTGATTGCGTCTGATTGGTTAGTTCAGCTACATGTGATTAAGTAAAACAAGGAAGTGTTGTCGTTGTGGAGCTGATGAAGTGTGAAGAACAGTAAAGTGCTGCATAACAAAGTTATCCAGCCATTCCTTCTTATTTTGTTAAGGGGCTTGTCTGACCCAGAACGCAGAGATATCACACAGACAACGTTAGCAGTTTCAAAAAGTTTAATGGAGCAGAGTGTACTCAGAGAGACACTGCCGGTAGTGTCAGGGTGGGGAAACTCCTGGCTGGTCTGAGGCTTGAGGCGAGCCCGATGGGGAAGAGTCCAGGTTGTTATAGGACACAAGGTGAACAGGCAGAGATGAGTACATAGATGATATCCCATGCTGGACGGTGAGGCCGGAAGCATGCAGGCACAGCGGAGGAAGCAGCAGGTCAGAGCGGGAACTGGAGAGAGACACAGGGTAAGTATGAGCTCAGGGAACAAAGGCAAAACTAGAGTGCACAAGAACACATGGACAATACTGGAGATTAACTAGAACTGGGAGCCAAGTTACCACATGGGTTATAGATAACGAACTGGCGCCGAAGAGGTGATCAGCCCGGGTTTAAAGGAACACGCAGACATTGCGAATTTAGCTTATTCACCGTAACCCTCAGAGTTAGATAAGTCGATACATACCCTTCTCATCTCCGTGCATGCTGTAACGCTGTCTGACGGCTCCAGCGGCATCAGGCCAGCACAGAACATGCAGGTGAATGGTTCCAGTAATCCTACTGCTCCGAATAAGTGACAAAATAACTCCAACATGTTCCTATTTACATGTTGTGATTTGTAGAGTCACAGCGTGTACAAAAAACAACGTAACATGAGACACAGCCACCTTCTATCCCTAAACAAACCAGGAACTATATTCTTAGGCGGAAGAATATACTACTTTGGCGAAGTGATATGCTCGCAGCAAGCCTGTCTGAGAATATAGTTCCCGGTTTGTTTACTGTTAGAAGATGGCTGTGTCTCATGTTACGTTGTTTTCTGTACACGCTATGACTATACAAATCACAACATGTAAATAGGAACGTGTTGGCGTTATTTTGTCACTGTTGTCGCAATTTGGAGCAGTAGGCTAGTTGGAACCAGTTACCTGCAGGATCTGTGCTAGGCTAAGCTAATGCTGGAGTTGTCAGACAGCATTACAGCACGCACGGAGATGAGAAGGGTTTGTATCGACTTGTCTTACTCTGGGGGTTACGGTGAATAAGCTAAAGTCCCAATAAGTCGGCGTGTTCCTTTAAGTATTGCTGGAGTGAATCATGTAGATGGGCTGCAGCTGTGATGACCGGCTGTGCAGTGTTGAATCGGCCATGCCCCTTGACCCACTTTCTTCCAGACACGCCTCCAGCACTCCAGGTGGCAAAACACAGAACACACAGACAAACAGGGAAAAAACCACCCAACTCAGGGCGGAGAGAGAGCAAACCATAACATATTTAGAGTGATATGACCACCATATATCAAACCCTCAGGTTACATTATTATCAGCTCCACAAAACTCTCTCTCTGTATTTCTCAGTATGTTCAGGAGATTGTGTTGTCTGGTGACTTTTGCGCACAGAAGCTTGAGTGAAACTAATGACCTCTTCTGAAGAGTCCATCATGTTTTTTTAATCCTCCGTGTCCTCCTTGGCTACAAGTAACTGCGTGGAGGAGGGGTGGAGGTGGTGCGTGATCACGGAAGGCTTGTATCATGTGGATGCAACGACAGTGTTTTTGTCATTACTAAGAATTTCTCATGGGTGAGGCAGAAACGACGCACTATAGCTTTAAGGGGAAGAAAAATAAGGACAAAATAGAAAGGTGGCAATAAAGCGTATCTGTTTGTGTTATCGTCCATAAAGAAAACATCTGTCCTTGTTGCACTGCGGGCTGAAAGAAGTATTTCATGTTAAGAAAAATTTATATTGAAATGTCCATCTTGTGGTCATCTCGTCAATCTTTTACAAAACAATATTATTTAATATGTACAGGCCTGGACGGAAGTTGTGATCCACCACAATTGGTATTGAAGAAACTGGCTGAAGTGTAGAGTAGTGAAGATATGTAATATTTTCTTAAGGGAGGATTGACCTGCATCACTAACAGCCTAACACCAGGGTCGGTAAAAAAAAAAACTTTTTTAATCCAAAATGATTCCCTTACTGGAATTGAATAAACAAAATTCATACTCGAAGACATGTCAGGTCATAGTTAATTATTTAAAGCATTGGGACTTTTATTTGCACACAGCTGACATAAATACCAAATCACACACAAACAGCTGTGTGAGTTCAGCACACACATATATGAACATGTTAATAACTGCAGGATGGGAAGGTTTAAAGTGTCTCTCCATTGAACTGTAAGCAGTGAATAGAACATTAAGGCACATGGAATTGTACAGGAATGTATTTTCTGTCTTTTAACAACAGCACTCATTTTTTCTTCACTTGAGCGTAGAGATCCTCTGGGCCCTCAGCAGTCTGTGTTCGGCTGTTTGCTTTCTTAGACACTTTGACCTGTGCATACAGCGTGTCCTGCTGCTGTCCTCTGTCCTGCTCCGAGGACGAGGATGGTTCAGGTCTCTGCCTGGAGAAGTCGATCTCTCCATAATGGATGTCTTCTTCTTCTTGTGTTTTTCTTGCTGGCTCTTCAACAGTCAGCTCTTCAGCTGTTTGACTCTGTAATAAAAAAACAACAAAAAAAACAGAAAGTGTTGTGAGGTGAACCTCAATAATTAATAATGCACAACACACAGTGCAGTATTGTACAGGGAGGTTAAGTGTCTTCTCACCTGAGTCTGTTGTGCAGTTGGATGTGTCGACTTTAAACGCCTGAAGGACATTTCATTAATCATACTGTGTTTTAGGTTCAATATACAGTGTGCCAGTAAAATGTGATTGCCATTAACTGAGTCAAGACATTTGTCTTTAAATTTGTGATACTTACCAAACACAGACAGCCAGGCAGAGGAGTATGACGATCCCAACGATTCCTCCAAGAATTGGCCCCAATTGAGAGCTAACTTCGCCTCAAGACAGGACAACAAAACCAACGTCAGTGACTAAAAGATGTACAACATCAACAACACAAGATGTAAAACATGTAACAATATTAATGCACCATTCTGGAGGTTCCACTTTTTGTATTTACCTTTAATACCAAGATGGATTATTGATGTTTCATTACCAAGATCATTGGTGGCAACACAGTAATACACTCTTCCATCGGTGACATTGAAGCTGTAAAAGTCTCCTTCAGCTACTCTGATGGCTCCATCTTTGCTGTTCTTGAACCAGCTGAAGCTGGCGGGAGGCTTGGCTCTGCTGGAGCAGGTCAGGTTCACCCAGCTAACTGCTGACACCAAACCTGATAGACTGATGGACACTGAGGTGTTCTTGGGAGCATCTGAGAAAAATGTGAGATTCATTTTATTCATTAAAAATCAGCACATGATGTGCTGACAGGATCCAATAAACACTGGTTGTCTTACATGAAACATTGAGAGTCTTTCTCTCCTCTGCTGTCTTGACTTCTCTTCCTTCATTCACAGGATATGTGGCAGAACAGTTGATGGTGAATCCATCATGTGTGTCTGACAGAGTGATGTTCTTCTGGATTTTAGTTGTGAAGGTCCGATCTCTGTTCTCCTCTATGTTGTTGGGAGGGTCTTGTTGGAGATTCCAGGTGAGTTTAGGAGGGGAGTGTGGACAGGGAGTGGAAGCTGAGCAGCTTATAGTGACAGACTCCTTCTCCTTCAGATCATGTGGGATCTCAATTCTGGGCCTCGGGGGGGAATCTGGGATTTAAAATCAATACCGATGTTACACAAAAAAAAAATACAGCAACAAGACTAAGATTCTTCAACCATGCCAGGAGCTCAGTGGGGCTGCAATAAGCAAAATGCAATGACACTGATAACATGTTTAT
Source organism: Perca flavescens (assembly GCF_004354835.1). Taxonomy (NCBI): domain Eukaryota; kingdom Metazoa; phylum Chordata; class Actinopteri; order Perciformes; family Percidae; genus Perca; species Perca flavescens. Next base: position 9,837,110 of record NC_041352.1, read on the forward strand.
GTTTAACATGTTCACAAACTTAATTTACTTCATACTTTAATGCAAAATATTGTATTTTTTACTCCACTATTTATTTGACAGATATCACTGTAAACCCAGATTTCGTTGTAATTAAACATTTTAGTGGTCACTACTTATTCTTTCATGTTTTGTTAAAAACCATATTCATTACTAAATTCCATTAGTTGTTTGAAATAATCAGCTTAAGTATGCAGTGTACAGAGATAACTAACGATCTTACGTTTCTGTATGGGAGGGGCGGTGTCATTAGAACTGTTCGGCACTGAAGCGATGCAAAGGCTCATGGGAAAAAAGATATATTCTGAACGGTTTCTGTCCCAGAGAAAGTGTGTTTTAATAATGTTCTGTTATTGTTTTTGGTGTGCATTTTTGTTATCTGGGTTTTAGTTTTGTGTGGTTGATTTAGTGTTCGTGTTTATCAATATTTAGGCTTGTTTAGAGGGAAACGATCTGAAGAGAAAACGCAAAAGTGGCATTGCATTCTCACTTTTTATTCCGCATTTAGACAAGTGTTTTTGGGGGGGAATATGCGTGTATATGGTGACGCAAAAGTGTGTGAAATTCAATGTAGTATGCACACCAGACGGCTCGGTGGTAGTGTGAAGCGCTGCCACACAACACCACCAAGTCTGCGCGCCTGCGTAGAACCTTCCTTCTACTTCTCTCCCTCTCCTCCTCCTCTCTCCCTCTCCTCTCCCTAGTATCGCGAAACCAAAACATGGTGAAGCAAACAACAAAAGCTGATAATTTTGTCTGGACAGACGAGGAGGTGGAGTTACTGCTCCAAACAACCTTAGATTACAAAGACAGGGGTGGACTGGGAGTCCTGCCAGTCAAAATATATAGACATATGGAACAAATTTCTTCAGCAGTATCCTGTACCTGGAGGGACGTCATATCCACACGAGAAAGATGCTATCTGTAAAAGTCAGATATCAATAAAGCTGAAAGCCATCCGGACCAAGTATAGGCAGGCTGTGGATACCCAACGGCGGAGTGGCCATGGGCGAGTAATCACTCTATTTTGATTTATATAACGAAATATGGGGTGCCACCGTGAGCAGATCGGAGCAGAGTTTAGCATTTTAACCCTTTAGATGGGAATGCTGGTACTTGTTGCTTGTAGCCAAGGAGGACACGGAGGATTAAAAAATAACATGATGGTCTCTTCAGAAGAGGTAATCATCTTCGCTTTATATATATTTTTTTTATTCTACGCACGAAAGTTGCCGGACGACACCAGTTTCTGAACATAGCCATACTGAGAAATACAGAGAGAGTTGTGTGGAGCTGATTGTCTTAATTAGCTTTGTATCAACTCATTTGGCAATGGCTTGAATGTAACGGACGTTCATTAATATAATTTTTTTTTAGTAATGACTACTAATGTAAACTTGAGAAAGCTATATGGGACATGCAATAATACAAAGTTAATTGACTTTTCTTTTTGCTTATGTCAATAAACTCAACATGTCTGGCCCTTATTGTGATTGTTATTTCCAGTGTGGCCCTTAGTGAAATTGAGTTTGACACCCCTGGTTTAAGGCAATGGGTTTCCACACAATTTTTTTAGTAAAGGCAACTAATTTGGGATAACAGTGTAGTTACTCTACAGATTGAGATTTTGCATACACACATATGATAAGAGTATATATCTAGTAGGGGTGGGGGAAAAAATCGATACAGCATAGTATCACGATATTTCTCGTGGCAATACTGTATCGATACACAGGCGCCAAGTATCGATCTTTTATTATTTAAATTGCACATCAGAATTTAACTTTTTGGTAGTATAATAATAAAATCAATTGCTTATTCAGTCCACCAGATGGCGCTGTTTGTTTTCTGGTGAGGTCAGCGGGGTGACTGTCAGCGTGCAGGCGGATGTAGATAAAATAAACATGGCAGCGTCAGAGAAAGAAATCAGAAATGCACCATCTGCGTTTAAATCAAGTGTTTGGACTTTTTCGGATTTTTTTTTTAACAAGGAGGGGACAACTGAGATGGACATGAGACATGGGATTTGCAAGGAGTGTCGTATGCAAATAAAATACTCAGGGAATACCACAAACATGAGGGCTCATCTCACACGCCACCATCCAGAGTTAGCGTTAGCCGAGGGCGGTAAAGCTAATGCTAAACCAGCTCCGCCCGAAAAACCAACCAACACTGGACACACTTAGCTTGACAAAGCTACCTCCCAATTCAGAGCGAGCTAAGAAAATAACTCAAGCCATCGCCTACTTCATGTGCAAAGACCTGCGTCCATACAACGTTGTGGAAAATGAAGGATTTTGTCACTTGCTAAAAACACGGAACCAAGGTACGTGACTCCGTCGCTACCGTTTTTTGTACTCATTTTAATTGTAAAAAATACCTGTAGTAGCACAGCAGTGCATACCTGTTGGTATTACAGTCTAGTCCACCTTAATTAAAAATGCAAACAGTTCAGTTTGCCAGGTGTATACAACATTTATAACATATTCATTAAAGTGCTGGTTAGTTAGTCAGCTTGACAGTCACATTTTACAGCAATAAAATTCATGTGAGATGAACAAACAGATGTTGACAAAGTTTTCCTTTGGGGACATAATAATGAAGTTGGAAAAAAGGTAATAAATTGCAATATATTGCAGAATATCGCAATATGTTTAAAATCGCAATAATATCGTATCGTGACCTAAGTATCGTGATAATATCGTATCGTGGTACCTCTGGTGATTCCCACCCCTAATATCTAGTATATTTTTTGGCTTGGGATCTCTTATTAAAAGCAGTGTTTGTTTGGGGTGTCTTGTCATGTTTCTGATGTTTGAGTTGTTCCACCAAAAGGTCATTTCCCCTCTCAACTTCTCACATGGTTTCATTTCAATAATTGTTTGAAGCAAAACTCTCCAATATTTCATAATAAAATAAATATGAAAGAAAAGTCAAAAATATGAACACAGATTAGTGTCGCATTAATTTTTTTTTTTGCCTAATTTGCTCTCCCATTAATCATCACAACCCCTTAGCTTTATCTTTTGACCCTTTGTAAGGGGTAACATAAAAAGTCAACTTGAATGTAATGTTGCCCATCACTGATGGTAAATAGTCCAAATAGCACGTCAAACACATGAAACTTCCCCTTTAGTGTTAAATGCAAAGTTGGGTATTTACAGGCAACTTTCTCATGGGACTATTACTAATAGTGCATTCATATGTATGTATATTTCAGTCACATGCAAACCAATGACTGATCACAGACTGGTTTCTGATACTGTTGATCATCCTACTGCAGATATCACTGGTGGAAGAAGTAGTCAGATCCTTTACTAATATAATAATAAAAGTACTAATACCACACTGTAAAAATACTCTGTTAGAAGTAAAAGCCCTACATTGAAAATGTTACTAAGTAAAAGTATGTAAGTATCAACAGAAAAATGTCCTTAAAGTATTAGAAGTCAAAGTACTCAGTTCTCTCAACCAAGTGTTTAATCGGCTAATCATTTCAGATGGACTGGTATGCCTGTATCTTGTTGGGTAGTTTAAGTTATAATAAAACATCATATTTAATAAACTAAATAATTTTTGTTTGCAGAAATCTTAATTTGTAAAGTAACTAAAGCTGTCAGATGAATGTAGTGGAGTAAAAAGTACAATATTTCTCTCTGAAATGTAGCGGAGTAGAAATAGAAAGTGTCATGAAAAGAAAAGACTCAAGTAGAGTACAAGTACCTCAACATTTGGACTGAAGTACAGTACTTGAATAAATGTACTTAGGTACATTCCACCACAAGATATTTATATTCACATTGAAGGTCAGGTTCACTGTGTTTGCTGTTTACACCAAAACTGCAACTGATTTCACTTTTTCTTCTATAACAATCATAATATATACTGACGGATAAAAAACAAAACTCTCTTACCTTGAACTGTTATTTCAAGAGGATCACAAACAGCTGTTGCCAGAAATGGCCCGTTCTCAATTCTGAAGAAGTATTTGTCAGTGTAACTTGTGATTAAACTGGAAAACAAGGTGGTGCAGTTTTTCTGTCTCAGGTCTCCGGTAATACTCATTGGATAGATATTATTCACCCTGCTACTGTTGAAAATCACATTATTTGTTTTGTCGCTAAAATGTATATCAGTTTTAATCCACACTCCAAAGGTTGTCCTGATGAATTCCGTATCTGATTTAGCACTAAAGTTACATGGGATTAGCAGACAAGATCCACTCAGTGCTTCCATCTGCTTTGGTGCAGTAATGAATAGGGATGTATCTTTAGAACAAGCAGCCAGAGCACCTGTGAAACAGATGAACAAATTGTGGAGCAAAATCTGCTATGAAAAACAAACAATGTCAGTATAAAACATTTCACTTTGCAGTCAGGACATGAACAGTTGGAAAAAGAAACATCTGCAAATAAAAGTGACTGAACAAACTCACTTGAAAGAAAGAAGACACTCAGCAACGCGTTGGCGGTCACCGTTTTCACAGACTGGACTGCCATGACACTCCTCGCCTGGATTTACAAACACAATAATGCAGTATCTTTTATGAAGCATTCAACACGATCTGTACAACCACAATTTACTGTGTGTTAAGTAACTGAGCGTCACAAGTCTGTAAACTGCAAATGAGTAAAACTCTCTGGGTTAGATGAGAAGTAAAACCACCAAATAATGTTGTCTTCTTACCAAAGAAGCCCACATCAAAAAGAGAACGGCAATCAGATCCTTTGCTTGGCAGTTCCTACGTGAAAATGGTTAAGTGCACGAATGTTAACAGTTCAACCAACTTCCCTTTTTAGCTGTCGTAATTCAAAACCAAGTTGACTTCCTATGATTTAAGAACACAGTGCAAGTGCAGTTGGCTTTTATATCAGAGAAACTGAAGAAGTTCTCAGTGAGTCTATATGCTCTACATATACGTTACACAAATCCCAATAATAATGATGATAATAGTAAATCATGATATTTCAACGGATGTAACCATAAATGAACTACCACAGTGTTGTTGCTGACTTGTGTACAGTGACTGTGACTTGACTGATCACATTGGTCTTCATCCCTGTTGCTCTGGAGGACTGGACTGATGAGAGAACCTCAGATGCTTTTCTTTGTGTTATTACAACATTATCATTAAATAAATGACATCATGTGTTTTTGGAAAATATATTTTGTACAAAGTCAACATTGTGCTGGATGTACACATTCATGTAACAGTCACCCACAGTATACTGTACATGTAGGCTATACTTACACAAAAGATAAGAATGTTTTTTGTCATTTCTGTTTTCTCATCATCTCGGTTTGAGATCTCCATTTTAAAGCTAAATTCAAATTTTCACTTCATTTTCTGCATTCTGGTAAAGTTTTTGGCAACATTTTGTGCCTTTTCTGCATCAATTTATGGGGCAAATGTCTTTATTTAAATTAAATTATAATCGTTTTTTTTGGGGCGGGGGGCCAATTTTGATTATTGGGGGGGTTGTAACCCCCCAATTCTCGCTTTAAATTACGCCTATGATGGGCAGCTATGCTTGACAACACGTTTTAAGCTGGCAGATAAAAAATGCCGAGCTTGAAACACAATAGCCGCTTTCCGACCAGAGGGATTTTTGCAGTTCCTAGAACATAAAATGCCTAGAACCCTTTTTTTCTTGTGTTCCGACTGGACCAATTTGGGGATTTTTAAGTTCCTCTGGCCGCAGTTCCTGTAACTCTTTCAGCTCTTAGTTAAGGGCAGGGTCTTTTCGCTGTTCCCTTTCAGCATAGGAACCTAGGTCAACGAGGGTCTGGGTTTCCGGTACAGACAGACCAACAATGGGACAATTTTAACAATTTTCAACATCTTATTCATCACTAAATTTACTTCCAACAACGTTTTAGGAGAGAAATGAACTGTTTAGATTTCGAATATAGGCAGTCTTGCGAAAATTGGTTTTCACTCATTCAGGCCACATATTCGTTGCCTTATGCTTTCTTTGTGTTGACATTTCAAACTCCGGTGGATTTCTGAGGACTATGGTTAACTGCTCCTCAGATCCCTGCAGGGTAAATCCAGACAGCTAGCTAGACTATCTGTCCAATCTGAGTTTTCTGTTGCACGACTAAAACAACTTTTGAACGTACACACGTTCCACCAAAACAAATTCCTTCCCGAGGGTATTTTGCAGAGGTGTCATTGCTCTGTACGGCGCTTAGCACCGCCCAAGATGATTGTGATTGTTTTAAAGAAATGCCAATAAACCAGAGCACGTTTTCCTCCCATCCCGGAATGGTGTTTGGAGTAGCCAGACCCTCCTCCGCAGCACTGTGGAGGAAGGTCTGGCAATGCAAGACTATATCCATCATCACCCATGAGTCCTGACACACTGTTTTTCTGTATCTCTGTGGCATTTATTATGAACATAGAAATTCAAAAAGTGAAACACAAAAACAAGCCAGTCCTCGGGGTGCTTCTGCGTGAATCATAACTAAAAGAAACAGAAATGTAGTGATTGTAGCAGAAATCTACTAACTTTGGAGTCAGTGTTTTTTCTGCTGTCTGACAGGTCGATGCAGAAGTCACAGGTCTGTGAAGTAGGAAAGACTGTGAGAGGAGGGAGGAGTTAATAGAAGGAAAGTCAAAATATCACTCATGGTGTTTCTGCAAATAGCAAATAAAGTTGTAATTCACACACTTGTATTAACATTTGTACTACTAGTATACTATACCAATAATCCCCTGCACTGTTCTACAAGTGTGTGCAGAGATACTCTTGATGTCATTTAGACTTGTTCCTTTTGTAGAGCTTAGGGACTTTTGCTAGCAGGTATCTGACATTTAAATAACAAATTACATAACAATGGCCGTGTGATTTCAGCACGCAAATATTAACATATCGATAACTGACACAATAAAAGCTGCAGGATGTGGAGGTTTTGAGTTTGTAGGCAACAGTAGGCAATGAAAATTACATTTTCCTGTCCATGATCCAGTGTTGTTTTTCTACGGTTGAACATAAACAAGATCTGATGAATAAAAATAAAAGTACATTTCAGATGAATCAAATGCAATCTTGCTGTACACAAACAAAACAACTCTATTTTTTCTTCACTTGAGCATAGAGGTCCTCTGGACTGTCAGCAGTCTGTGTTCGGCTGTTTGCTGTCTGGGACACTTTGACCTGTGCATACAGCGTGTCCTGCTGCTGTCCACTGTCCTGCTCCGAGGACGAGGACGCTTCAGGTCTCTGCTTGGAGAAGTCGATCTCTCCATAATGGATGTCTTCTTCTTTTTCTTCTTCTTCTTCTTGTGTTTTTCTTGCTGGCTCTTTAACAGTCAGCTCTTCACCTGTTTGACTCTGCAAAAATTTGAAATGTTAAGTAGCTAGATTTGGAGCCTAGATCCAGTTGTGAAACTGTTGCAAAAACATCTTATATTGTGTCACAAAAGAGTTAAAAAAAAAGAAGAAAGAATTTTCTCCTTTTGTGTAGTTTGCCCAGTTTCACAATCTTTAACCACAGTGGGTTGTTAACAGGATAATTGGCCACATTTCCTGCCCTATTTTTCTCATGAAGAATCTCACACAGTACATTGTGTATTTAGTGGTTAGTACAAATGCTTTCATATATGATATAGTACACGGTCACTGTGGACAGATGCAAAACATTTAGAGCGCAATGCTGAACAGAAAAGTTGAGCATTTTCCCACCTGATTCTGTCGTTGAGTTGAATGTGTCAACTTTATCGGCCTCCTACACAGAGTGCTGGAAAATAAATCATCAATGAGGAATTTGGATTAGTGCGTAAATTGAATGTAGAAACATGCTGTTGACATGCTGGCGCCGAGGTGTAAACGGCAACAGATCACTACATCATCTGTGCCTTCAACCAACTAAGAATCCCATTAGCTGCTTTCATTTGAGATACTTACCAAACACAGACCACCAGGGAGATGAGAACGATGATCCCAATGATTCCTCCAATAACTGGCTCCAATGGTAGAGATGGATCAGGAGATTCAGCTTATAGAAACAAACCAAATATAAGTGACCACTAAAAGAAGGCATGCAACCACACTCATGTAGCAGAAGTTCCCATTTTTAAAGAAAGCGGATCAATCAAGTTCCGTTTTTACCTTTAACATTCAGATGGATTGTTGATGATGTTTCATTACCAAGATTGTTTGTGGCCACACAGTAATAATCTCCATCAGTGACATCAGTGACATTGAAGCTGTAAAAGTCTCCTTCAGCTACTCTGATGGCTCCATCTTTGCTGTTCTTGAACCAGCTGAAACTGGCGGGAGGCTTGGCTCTGCTGTAGCAGGTCAGGTTCACCCAGCTACCTGCTGACACCAAACCTGATGGACTGATGGACACTGAGGTGTCCTTGGGAGCATCTGAGGAAAATGTGAGATTATCTTTATTCATTAAAATCAGCACATGATGTGCTGACAGGATCCAATAACAAACACTGGTTGTCTTACATGAAACATTGAGAGTCTTTCTCTCCTCTGCTGTCTTGACTTCTCTTCCTTCATTCACAGGATATGTGGCAGAACAGTTGATGGTGAATCCATCATGTGTGTCTGACAGAGTGATGGTCTCCTGGATTTTAGTTGTGAAGGTCCGATCTGTGTTCTCCTCTATGTTGTTGGGAGGGTCTTGTTGGAGATTCCAGGTGAGTTTAGGAGGGGAGTGTGGACAGGGAGTGGAAGCTGAGCAGCTTATAGTGACAGACTCCTTCTCCTTCAGATCACCTGAGATCTCAATTCTGGGGATCGGGGGGGAATCTGGAGTTTAAAACAGAATCAGAAACTTTGCATCATTTTCTTGTTATATCTAAAATAAAACATTATAGAATCATACAAACCCTCTCTTACCTGTAACTGTTATTTGAAGAGGATCACAAATAGCTGTTGCCCTGAATGTACCGTTGGTCTCAATTCTGAAGTAGTATGTGTTTGTGTAATTTATGTTTAAACTGGAAAATAAAGTGGTGCAGTCTTTCTCACTCAGGTTTCCAGTAATATTCATTGGATAGATGTTAACTGTGTTTTTACTGCTGAAAACCACAATGTTTGGTTTATGATTAGAATCATCTATAGTCCAGAGTCCGACATAATTGCTGTTATTAAGCGGTATTTCGGGTTCAGCGCTAAAGTTACATGGGATTTGTAAACAAGACCCACTCAGAGCTTCCATCTGTGGTACAGTAATGAAGAGGTTTGACTCTTGAGGACAAGTAGCCAAAGCACCTATAAAGACAAGACTCATGATTAATATAAGGTGGAACAAATATCTAGGAACAGAAAGACAAAATATACATCAGCAGCAGGATCTTGCATGTAGTTTTGCCTTTGCAATATCAGTAGAAATCTTTAGGACGTAAACTGTTGCAGAATTATTTTATTAGATTATCTATCTGCACAGAACACAGAGCTCACCTGAAAGAAAGAGGATATGGAGTAACATGTTGTCTGTGGCAATATTCACAGACAGGGCTGCCATCACCTACATTTGCAAACACAATAATGTAGTTACTTGTTAAACATGCTTTTAGAGCTGTTACAGAGAACATTTACACCAGAAACTTACACCATACAACCAGAACTCACTGTGTTCTAATTAGTGATCAATCAACATCTTCAGAAGTCAAATCTAAATAATACCACAAAATGCAAACTCTCACTTCTTATGGCTCAATAGAATAACAACATAATATTAGTCTTGGCTAAAAAACTAAGCAAAATCAGTCAAACAAAAAAATTGTAGGACCAAACAAGCCCAATTTAAAAAAGAGAGCAGCAATGAGGTTCTTTGGTGGATGTTTTCAGAGTGAATGAGCTCTAATGCAAATAAACTTCCCTCTTTAGTTGTTGTACTTTAATATCAGGTTAACTTCCTGTGTTTCATGACTACAGAGTAACTGGTTACACCTGCTAAATATCATCTGATTTAAATGACTTATAGTAAATATAAGAGCCATTCAGGAAGTTTTCACCTTTACTGCTCATATCCAGTGTGTGCCTGTCTGCTGTCTGCTGTGTGTGGAATAAAACTCCAGTTAATTTGCTCTCCATGCAGAAATATGCATTTTTATTAAGAAACATTTCAATTAAAATATAATTGACAGTTGTCAACTGAATGCATCAAATGAGTCAATCTAAAGGAAACATTTTACAAAAGAAACTCCATTGTTTTTATTTATTAACAGTAAACACACTCCTCAACACTCAATAATATACTTTAAGATTTATGTTTACATAGAAAAAAATACCAAACTTAATTTGTTGCCTCATTGTTCATCTTTACTAATTATTTCCCACAAACTCCCATTGCTGCAGCTTCCTCCCACATCACCTGGAGCCTCTGGTTCACTAGATTTGCTCTTCCTAAATTTCAGGCTTCTGCTTCTTCTTTGCTGATTCTAGTTGCTCTTAAAAAAAGAATCAAATTAATAACAGTGACTGGAAAAAGACAGAATACTGACTGGATTAAAACATTAAACGAGAATAACTAGATAAAGACTCAGACAGAGGGGCAGCACACATAAGGTTAAATAAATAACTGGTCAACTAATCTGATCAACCATCAAAGCACCATTGGATCGCTCTGAATGTGCCGTGACCTCGTCCTGCCATATCAGGCGAGATAGGTAACAGGTTGGTCTCACTGTAAAACAGAGATCTTCAACAGGCCGGTCTGGGGACCCCTATGGGGTCCTTAGAGTCAGTGCAGTGGGGCCTTGGCTTAAAAAACATTGAAGACCCCTGCTGTAAAACATGCAACATCAACCCATGGAATGTCCACCATCACCAATGAGTCCGGTCACAGTCTTTCAGCGAGAAGCTGAGCCCTGTATGGGCTTCTGTGCCATTTATTATGAGCACAGGACTTAAAGGAGCAGTGTGTCAGATTTAGGGGCATCTAGTGGTGAGGCTGCAGATCACAACCGACTGAATTCCTCTTCCCTCACCCCGTGTGTGTAGAGAACCTACGGTGGCCTTCAGGTTATATAAAAACACAAAAGGCTCTCTCAAGAGAAGTGGTTGTCAAAGTGAGGTCCATGGACCCCAAGAGGCCCCTAAAAGGGGTTCCAGTGGGTCCCCAGCAAAAAGGGGAATCAGTTGTTTTCACTATATTTCCATCATTAAGCAACATAATAACAGAATGTATGACATCTAAAAGCATGAATCCTATCAAGTGGGGGACCATGGGACAAATCTTATTAAATGAGAGTGCATGGTCTAATTTGTGACAGTTTTGGGGTTGTTGGTGTGAAATAAATCTAAGAACTAATGTGATAGCCAGTGTTTGGTTTGTCTTTTTTGGGCTACTGCAGCAACATGGTGGCGGGCACCTCACCTGGTTGAGTGTGTGCCCATGTACAAAGACTCCTTAGGTCCTTACCGCAGCAACCGTTGGTTCGATCCCAACCTGGGACTTGTGTGCTGCATGTTGTTCCCCCTTTCTCTCCCCTTTCTTGTCTTAAGCTGTCCTGTCAAATAAAATTGCCCCCCAAAAAATCTTCATAAAACCCAACATGTCCGTGTATGTCCATAAACTCATTTATTTCTTCACTAGAGCGTAGAGATCCTCTGGGCCGCCAGCAGTCTGTCTTACGTTCTTTGCTGTCCTGGAAACTTTGACCTGTGCATACAGCGTGTCCAGCTGCTGTCCTCTGTCCTGCTCCGAGGACGAGGACGCTTCAGGTCTCTGCTTGGAGAAGTCGATCTCTCCATAATGGATGTCTTCTGTTTCTGTTGCTCTGGATGGCTCTTGAACAGCCGGCCCCTCAGCTGTTAGGCTCTGTGACAAAAGAAACAAATGAGAAATGTTGTGAGGGACCTTCATCTACTTCCTTTAGTTCACCTCCGTTTCTCTCTCACTCAGCTTCCACTGCTATAACAAAGTGATAATCATCCTAACAATCAGCTCTTATTGGACACAGCAATGGGGACATCTTGTTGTTCTTGTTGTTCTTCTATGTATTTTAAGAAACAACAGTGGATTATCATTGTGGGTTTTTTAACAGTTTTTTTTTGTATCACATTTCCTGTGGGTCTCCACATTTACTCACTAATGAGGAACCTGCTCAGTCCAGTATAGATCTTATGAATACTGATAGTATGACTAGTTAGAAATATATTCATTACACTCTCTGAAGTACTGTACATTTAAATATTTTCTCACCTGTGTCTGTTGTAAAGTTGGATGTTTTGTCTTTAACCACCTGGAAGACATAAGAAGGCTGTCAGCTTTTCTTTCTCTCTAATAATAATAATAATCATAATAATAATAATAATACATCAAACTTTTGTGTATGTAACAAGTTTCAATACATAAATTACAGTGTTTTAAATGCAATTTAGAAATGATCAAGAAAATACAGACAACGATATTTAATATTACAATACCAATAAATACACAAAAGCAAGTTATTTCACAGCTTAGAGGATTTGAAAGTGAAGCCTCGATCACCTTCACCCGACCGTATCAATGTCCGTACTTGTATATCACCTATTTGATTTACGCATACATCTGGAAATGATACTGAGGTACTTACCAAACAGCAACGATCACACAGAGGAGTATGATGATCCCAATGATCACTCCAACAACCGCCCCCCATGGTGAAGAGGGATCGAGCTTTGTTGCTCCTACAGAAACAGAAACGTTAGAAGTGACTGAAGTCAGGTAAACAAGAATCATGGCTGGGATCCAGCTTTCATAGAAAGCTCAGCTTGACTTCATGAAGTATTTTCAAACTTGTTCCAGATGCGAACATACTGTGCGTCAATTGTGCTTGCAGATGTGCAGTGAAATGAATTCTACACTGTACAATAATTTAAGAAAATGTGAAAATTCAGTGGCAGCAGAGAATGGGATCAAGATTTACAATAGAAGATCATTCTCACGTCTTTATTCTGCTGGTCAAATTATTTCCTCTTTCGTCCTATTGTCACTTTTCACATTTTAGGAATCAAAACATGAAACAATTTTCTCTAAAAATATTGTTTTTAACTCATCATCGATCTCTCCTTTTTCAATTTAAGGACTTTATTCCAAATTCTGCATATTAACATTGATGTATAAAATACTTTATCCAACATGAACTGCTTCTATTTCCAAACCAGATGCAGCGCTGTGTTTACCTTTATTAGTCACATGGATCTCTGATGATGTCTGATTACCGAGATCATTTGTGGCCACACAGTAATAAACTCCATCAGTGACATTGGTCACTTTGACGCTGTAAAACTTCCCTTCAGCTACTCTGATGGCTCCATCTTTGCTGTTCTTGAACCAGCTGAAGCTGGCGGGAGGCTTGGCTCTGCTGGAGCAGGTCAGGTTCACCCAGCTACCTGCTGACACCAAACCTGATGGACTGATGGACACTGAGGTGTCCTTGGGAGCATCTGAGGAAAATGTGAGATTAATTTTATTCATTAAAATCAGCACATGATGTGCTGACAGGATCCAATAACAAACACTGGTTGTCTTACATGAAACATTGAGAGTCTTTCTCTCCTCTGCTGTCTTGACTTCTCTTCCTTCATTCACGGGATATGTGGCAGAACAGTTGATGGTGAATCCATCATGTGTGTCTGACAGAGTGATGGTCTTCTGGATTTTAGTTGTGAAGGTCCGATCTGTGTTCTCCTCTATGTTGTTGGGAGGGTCTTGTTGGAGATTCCAGGTGAGTTTAGGAGGGGAGTGTGGACAGGGAGTGGAAGCTGAGCAGCTTATAGTGACAGACTTCTTCTCCTTCAGATCACCTGAGATCTCAATTCTGGGGCTCGGGGGGGAATCTGGGGTTTTAAATCACACTTTTTACACCAAAGAATACAGTATATTAGTTTGTACCAGTGACTTACATATGCAAATGTGACCCTTTTATTGTAAAACTGTAATGACAATTCAGTCAGAGATCCCCCTTATGGAAAAACCTCATCATGGGAAGCTCATGTAGATTTTACTACCCCAACATCATCACAACACTCCACTCCACAGGGTTTCTCAACTGGAGCAGTATTTTCCATACAAATGAGGAAATGTGCGCATACATGTGTGAAAATGTTAATGTACCATTTCAGGAGCTGCATAGCAAATGTTGTTGTACAAGCTGCAATGACAATAAAGGCATTCTATTCTATACCAAGAAACTTTCCTTTTTGAAGTCTGTTGAAATGAAGATGCATTCTTTTCAATAGCAACGCTAAACATATGACATATGTAGTACAATATGTAGATTGTAATATGTGATAAGGAACATTTCTTTGCAGCAGGTTTCAGTTATTAGAATATTTGGAACATCCTGACGTATCACAGGCTGGTTTCTGTAACATTTCACAATAAAGATATGGGTCATGGTGTTTGCTGTCTAAGCAACAGCTGCAACAGCATTATAAACAGTGATGCCACGTAACGCGTTACTCTAATCTGAGCACTTTTTTCAGTAACAAGTAATCTAACGCGTTACTATTTCCAAACCAGTAATCAGATTAAAGTTACTTATCCAAGTCACTGTGCATTACTATTTGTCATTTTCCTTAGTAAAAATATATATTTTTGCTTTCTTCTTCGTCTCGGGGAGTGAAGTCACGTATGCGACAAGTCACGTTTTCAGCATGTGGACAGTTCACGTGTACCACGCAGCGACACAAACGTAAACAACAATGGAGGGAGGAGAGAGATGCGCGTTTTCTAGCTGGAAATACAGTCACTATTTAGAGTTTGTGTCAGCTAAAGACGGCAATTTTAAGGTCCGTACACTCTGCGCTGGTGGCGACAAAGTGCTATCTAGCTACAAAAACACTACGTCAACTTTGAAGAAACATTTGGAGTCGCAGCGCTGCAGTCAAACTTACAGAGCAAGTCCCAGCAGGTGGTGCGAAGCAGAGAGCAGGAGGTCACCCACCACCCAAACAACAAAAGCTGGAGTTCGGTGCAAAACCAGTAAGTGAGAGAGTTGAAGAAGTTGGTCGGGCAGTAGGCCTATGTTGTAGCGGAAATGCTGCCCTTAAACACGGTTGACTCGCTCTCTTTCGTGCCATAATAAACCAGATCCTACTACTGGCAATGCCGAGCTGCCTCACAGTAAACTGGTTGTTATTTTTATGTTGAGGCTGTGGGGGTGTTGTCGGCAGCATCTGCATGTAACTAATAAAGTAACTTGTAATCTAACTTCGTTACTTTTAAAATCAAGTAATCTGTAAAGTAACTAAGTTACTTTTTCAAAGTAACTGTGGCAACACTGATTATAAACATACTAATACAACCAAACCTTACCTTGAACTGTTATTTGAAGAGGATCACAAGAAGCTGTTGCCCTGAATGCAATGTTCTCAATTCTGAAGTAGTATGTGTCAGTGTAACTTGTGATTAAACTGGAAAACAAGGTGGTGCAGTTTTTCTGACTCAGGTCTCCAGTAATACTCATTGGATAGGTGGTAACTGTCCCACTACTGTTGAAAATAACATTATTTCTATTGTTCTTAAATCTGGAGTCACTTTTAATCCACACTCCGAAGGTTGTTCTTACGCTGTTGAATTCATGATCTGGTTTAGCTCTAAAGTTACATGGGATTATCAGACAAGATCCACTCAGTGCTTCCATCTGCTTTGGTGCAGTAATGGATAGGAATGGATTGAAAAGACAATCAGCCAGAGCACCTGTAAAATCAGTTTCACGATTAACAAAATGTGAAAGAAAATCTGTAGGAAGAAAACATTCATGATAAACAAAGCAGCAGTAAGTTGCATGCTGGTCTTTCTTCACTGTCTTGTTAACAATTTCGGTCCGGGTACCGTTGGTTCATTTGTTTTTGCTGTCACATATGAAATCGAAAAAATGAGAAAACAACCTTTTTCCGTTTTTCTGTTTTTTTAGAAAAACGAAAAAACAAAATTATGACTTGATTTTTGGTTCAGAAAATCAGAAAAACCACTTGATATTCCGATTTTCCCTTGTGGGTGGTGCTAAATCTGATTGGCAGTATATGCATTCATTGTTTTTCAAATTAAGAGTTTACCCACACTGTATTTGTTAGCCTGTAAAATGAATAGTCTATATGTAAAATGAATAGTCTATATGAATGCTTTTTGTCACCCAATTATTTGGCTTAACTGACTGAAAAAATCTATTGAAATAGCCTAAATGTAAACATGTTCACGCATTGACAGACAAAAGGCACAATCTATTTTTGTAGGAGAGGGGAAGACCCATTTCATTGTTTAATCCTGTTGTGTCCAAAGTCATGTTAGACAATTTCTTGTTCCCAGTCAAAGATAGATAGATAGATAGATAGATAGATGGATAGATGGATCGATAGATACATTATTGATCCCCAAGGGGAAATTCAAGGTTCCAGTAGCTTAAAGACATCACACACAACATACACATACATCACAAACAGGATCATAAAAAAAGCAACTCCACATGAATAGCATGGACAATGAAATAAAAAATAAAAAATAAATGAAAAAATAATAATACTAAATAAATAAAAAAATCCAATGAAAAATCCACGTGACTGTACTAAGGGATGTATAAGCATGAGACGCCTCTGAGACTGACCCTGTGATTCAGTATGAGAGTGTGTGTCATGGTGGTAGTGCAAATAGGTCCAATAATGCAAGGATAAAGTCTAGAGACCAGCATTAAATATGGACAATAAAAGAGATCAAAAGTCAATATTAGAGGTTTGAAGTATTAGGGTTACAGCCGTTGTTCATGTATTAAGTTATGTTAGACCTCAGTCCAGGCTGGTGGGAGGAGGGAGGGAGGGAGGGAGGGAGGGATTGTGCATATATGGGCTAATATAGCCAGTAAACAGTGTAAACAGTAAACAATAAACAGTGGGCCAGTGGACAGTCAGTACATAACTGTTATTGTAGGAGGTAGTGGAAGTGGTGCAGAGGGAGGAGAGGCAGACAGACTATGCAGAGAAGTCTCTCTCTCCTCTTCTCTTTAGGGAAGCATTGTAGAGTTGTATGGCCCATATATGCACAATCCCTCCCTCCTCCCACCAGCCTGGACTGAGGTCTAACATAACTTAATACATGAACAACGGCTGTAACCCTAATACTTCAAACCTCTAATATTGACTTTTGATCTCTTTTATTGTCCATATTTAATGCTGGTCTCTAGACTTTATCCTTACACTATTGGACCTATTTGCACTACCACCATGACACTCTCACTTTCACAAACTCATACTGAATCACAGGGTCAGTCCCTGCCCTATCACTGCAAGCGTCTCATGCTTATACATCCCTTAGTACATTCATGTGGATTTTTTTTATTTATTTAGTATTATAATTTTTTTATTTATTTAGTATTTTTTATTTCATTGTCCATGCTATTCATGTGGAGTTGCTTTTTTATGATCCTGTTAGTGATGTATGTGTATGTTGTGTGTGATGTCTTTAAGCTACTGGAACCTTGAATTTCCCCTTGGGGATCAATAAAGTATCTATATATCTACAGTACAGGCCAAAAGTTTGGACACACTTTCTCATTCAATGTGTTTCCTTTTTATTTTCATGACTATTTACATTGTAGATTCTCACTGAAGGCATCAAAACTATGAATGAACACATATGGAATTATGTACTTAACAAAAAAGTGTGAAATAACTGAAAACATGTCTTATATTTTAGATTCTTTAAAGTAGCCACCCTTTGCTTTTTTTATTAATAAGGGAAAAAATTCCACTAATTAACCCTGACAAAGCACACCTGTGAAGTGAAAACCATTTCAGGTGACTACCTCATGAAGCTCATTGAGAGAACACCAAGGGTTTGCAGAGTTATCAAAAAAAGCAAAGGGTGGCTACTTTGAGGAATCTAAAATATAAGACATATTTTCAGTTATTTCACACTTTTTTGTTAAGTACATAATTCCATATGTGTTCATTCATAGTTTTGATGCCTTCGCATTGAATGAGAAGGTGTGTCCAAACCTTTGGCCTGTACTGTGTGTATATATATATATATATATATATATATATATATATATATATATATATATATATATATATCCTTCTATCCTTCTATCCTACAAAAATAGATTGTGCCTTTTGTCTGTCAATGCGTGAACATGTTTACATTTAGGCTATTTCAATAGATTTTTTCAGTCAGTTAAGCCAAATAATTGGGTGACAAAAAGCATGCATATAGACTATTAATTTTACATATAGACTATTAATTTTACAGGCTAACAAATACAGTGTGGGTAAACTCTTAATTTGAAAAACAATGAATGCATATCCTGCCAATCAGATTTAGCACCACCCACAGGAGAAAATCGGAATATCAAGTGGTTTTTCTGATTTCCGTGCAAGAACGGGAAAACCCAAAATCAAGTCATAATTTCTAAAAAAAAAAAAATGGAAAAACAGAAAAAGGAGTTGTTTTCTCATTTTTTCGATTTCATATGTGACAGCAAAAACAAATGAACGAACGGTACCTGGACCAATTTCCTCATAAAACATTTCACTTTACAGTCAGAATGTGAACAAAATGAAGAAAAAACGGTCTGCTCTGGTCTTTCTGCTTTTAAAAAAAAAAAAAAAAAAAAAAAAATGAAGATTGTAAATGATTTAAGTAACACACAGCTCACCTGAAACAAAGAAGAGGGTCAGTAACATGTTGTCAGTCAGCATATTCACAGACAGAAACTGGCTCCTTGGATTTGCAAACACATAACACTGTTCATTTACAGTTTTCTTAATCATATACTTATTACGTTTTTACAAAGCATTCAATGTCTTTAAAAGGAACTTCCCTACTTCAACTTCATACAGGAAACGTGCCCCATACAACCACAGTTCAGTTTTTTTTCTTATAAGTAACAACTAAAGACACTGCAGAGCTGTGCTTTATCAGTCAAATATAAAGTTCAGTAAAATGTTTTCTTACCAAATGAGCCCACAGATAAAAAATAAGAAAAAGTGAAGTTGTGATTCCAGAGTGAAATGAGGAAATTAGTTATTCTTAGCAGAGCTACAACTAACCACCTAGCCGCTGTAGTATGAAAGAAGACTTTCCTTGAAAGAATTGCAGTTCACTTCATTTGGTGGCAGAACTGCTAGATATCACATGACCCCCATGACTTAAACAGTTTTGCCACTGCTCATATCCTGTGAGTAAGGAAATCAGATATTACAACATCTTAAAAACTTTAGGTTTCAAATGACACGACTCGTTGCTAGCCTTCATATATACTTAACATGACTCACAATAATAATGACTTATTTGAACAGTTGAAAGTATGAACTTTGTATAATTTACTGCAATGTTGTCACTGACTTCTGCACTGTAAAACGACTCATTATATCAGCCCTCATCTACACAGATCCATACATGCTTTCCTCTTGAACACTTTCTGCTCTTTGAAAAGCTTCTTCACAGACAATCTGAAAGTTCAAATAATAAACCTTCTTGTTCTGTCTTTTTCAAACCATTTTTATTTCATTAACACACTTTAAATGCATACAGTGGAAACACCAGTTAAGCAATGAAAATGACACATGGTCTAAGCATCTTTTTGGTATCTTAAGAACAAAAGAAAAAAGTCGGTGCTGTGATTCAGTTCAACCCTACAGTGAATAAACTAAAGTCCCAATAAGTCGGCGTGTTCCGTTAAAGAAGATGCTTTTACTTTTTATGTTGATTTTAACAAAGAGAGAGCAGAAAAAATACAAAAATATAATTCAAGCCTTTAAGAATTAATACCATTGAGTATTTAGAGAAAATCTACACTTTATTGCAAGTCGCACACTAAGACTAATAAATGCAGCATCGACAATACAGCATGTTGAACATAACATCTTCTTCATCTCCTTCTGGCTCATGATGGATGTAACTCAACTGCACTGTTGACATAAACTGCTTCTCCTGTGTCCTGTGGAAGGAAACAACACGAGAGAGAGGTGTTAGTGCTCTGCAGTGGATTTACTGCAGCTCAGTTTCAGTTAATGTAAAGATAAAACATTTTTTTGCAAAATTTCATTTTTATATGACTTGGTCACTTAAATTAGATCTTTAAATTCACACACACACACACACAACCCTGTACTTTTATACTTGTGAGGACCCTCATTGACATAATGCATTCCCGTAATTCTGTCATGTCTGTACGACACATTATAGTGAAGTAATGTCACAAATGTTTTGTGATTTTAACCCAAATCACGATCTTATCTAAGCTTAACTGCATTGTTTTTGTGCCTAAACCTAACTAAACTGTGACTGTTTTATAAACTTAACAAGGGTTTTAAAAGCTTTTAGAGCAGTGGTTCTTTGGTAGAAACAAACTACCTATGTGGTCTGATGGTTTGCCATGACAATATTAGCTGTTCTTTTAGCTGCTAAATGCTCGGTTTGGTCAAAATCAATAGTGAACATTCCCTGCATTCATTTAGGATTCATCAAGAAAAAGTCAGATGTGCTGCGTTGCATTGTGGTCTGGTGTTACTGCTGTAGGTGGAGACTATTTAAAGGTTTCTCCTACTTCTGAGACCTGCAGACAGATAAGGTGATCGATAATGAAGCAACTCTCCTTATCTGGTGGTGTCATCCTTGTGGTTTTCAGATGTAATATTTCCTATTTTATTTTGTTAATTCATATGTTAATTCAGTTTCTGTTTTGTTGATGTTTCCCTGTTATTTGTTCAGCATTTCCTGTTTTGTTATATTGTTCTGTTTTTTTTTGTTCATGGTTATGTTTTGTCCTCGTCTGTGTTCCCTGTTTTGTTCTCCTAGATGCATCCATGTTCATGTTTGCACGCTTAACTTCCTGTGTTATTTTTCTGTTCTGTTACATGTGTCCCTAATGTGTTTCACCTGTTCATCACCTGTCTCTCGTGTTGCCTTATGTATTTGGGGCATATGTTCTGTGTGCTCACTCTGTCTGGTGTCAGCTTGTATGTCAAGAAGGATGTTCAGTCTGTGCCTAGAGTACTTTATTCTCCTGTTTCTGTTTTTTTTTTTTTCCTGCTTTCAGATTTTTTGATAATCGCCTGCTTACTTAGATTGTAAATTTATTTTTGGTTATTAAATTATTCAACTCTCCGTTATCTTCTATTTTCCTCCTGCATTTTGGGTCCAAACCTGCAAACTACTGCCTCATATGACAGGTGGCTTACCTTCACTGGTTCTGTGGAGCATCTTGATCTAAACCAACTGGGAGAAAAAAAGAAGAATGTTTTTGTTTATGCTGTAATAATAAATATAATAATAATAATACATAAGTTTTATATAGCGCTTTACATGGAACTCAAAGACGCTTTACAAACAAAAGAAACAAACAAACAAACAAACAAGATGAGTGATTATTGTAAATTATGGATAGGCCAATTGAAACAAATGAGTTTTGAGCAGTTTTTTATAGGTGCTCAGTGAGTCCGAGTTTCTGATGTGGATGGGGAGTGAGTTCCAGAGGGTGGGGGCAGCTATTGCAAGGCTCGGTCCCCCAGAGTTCAGTGGGTTGATTTGGTGATGGGTTTGAGGAGGTTTAAGTCAGCTGAGCGAAGGCATCTGGAGGGGCGATGGTGCTGTAAGAGGTCTGTGAGGTATGGAGGGGCCAGATTATTGAGAGCTTTGTAGGTGATGAGTAGAACTTTGTAATGGATGCGCTGTTGCACAGGGAGCCAGTGAAGCTGTTGAAGGACAGGGGTGATATGTTGTCTTGAACCGGTAAGGTTTACGTTCATTTCAGAAAGGGCACCACATTCATAAATACTGAGAAGCTCACTGTCAATCAGAGCCCTCAAAAATATTTATTTTAAAGCAGGCCAAAACTGATATGCTTTTACGGGAAAAGGGATCAAAAGTAGTTCCAAGTAGTTCTGTCTCATACAGCCAAACCACATTTAAATTAGACCAATTAGTGTGTACATTCAAATGATCATATCACAGAAAAGTGTGTCTCACCACTCAAAGATGACCAATGTGCTGACAAGCATTATGACTGCCAGGATCTTCAATATAACTTCAACACCAACCTGTTCTCCTGCAACACAGCACCCTGGTCACCTTCTACTTAATGGGACATTTTATAAAACGTCTCAAACCATAATTCCTGCAGTTACCTTCAAATATCAGCTGACATCCTGTTGATAGTTGGATGTCCAGATCATTTCTGCATCCACAATAATACACTCTGCCTCGATCACTGTTGGTCACTTTAAAGCCATAAACCTGTGTATCAGCTTTGATCAGTTCCAGTCTGCCGTCACTGATCATGAACCAGACAAAGTTGACGACAGGAGGGTTTCCTCTGCAGGAGCAAGTCAGGTTCACCACGCTGCCAACTGACACTGGATCAGTGGGACTGATGACCACCATAACATCTTTGGGAGGGTCTGGAAGATTTGACACATGGAATGATAAGAAAAGATCAGTTGTCTCGCCACCTGCTGTTGTCTTCATGAAACAAAATAAAGGGTGAAGAGGGATCGAGCTTTGTTGCTCCTACAGAAACAGAAACGTTAGAAGTGACTGAAGTCAGGTAAACAAGAATCATGGCTGGGATCCAGCTTTCATAGAAAGCTCAGCTTGACTTCATGAAGTATTTTCAAATGTATTGTTCCAGATGCAAAAATATTGTGCGTCAATTATGCTTGCAGATGTGCAGTGAAATGAATTCTACACTGTGCAATAATTTAAGAAAAAGTGAAAATTCAGTGGCAGCAGAGAATGGGATCAAGATTTACAATAGAAGATCATTCTCACGTCTTTATTCTGCTGGTCAAATTCTTTCCTCTCTCTTCCTATTCACATTTTATCAATCAACATATACAACACTTTTCTCTACAAAATATAGTTTTTAACTTACCATCTATCTCTCCTTTTTCAATTTAAGGACATAATTCCAAATTCTGCATATTAACATTGATGTATAAAATACTTTATCCAACATGAACTGCTGCTATTTCCAAACCAGATGCAGCGCTGTGTTTACCTTCATTGGTCACATGGATCTCTGATGATGTCTGATTACCGAGATCATTTGTGGCCACACAGTAATAATCTCCATCAGTGACATCAGTGACATTGAAGCTGTAAAAGTCTCCTTCAGCTACTCTGATGGCTCCATCTTTGCTGTTCTTGAACCAGCTGAAGCTGGCGGGAGGCTTGGCTCTGCTGGAGCAGGTCAGGTTCACCCAGCTACCTGCTGACACCAAACCTGATGGACTGATGGACACTGAGGTGTTCTTGGGAGCATCTGAGGAAAATGTGAGATTAACTTTATTCGTTAAAATCAGCACATGATGTGGTGAAAGGATCCAATAACAAACACTGGTTGTCTTACATGAAACATTGAGAGTCTTTCTCTCCTCTGCTGTCTTGACTTCTCTTCCTTCATTCACGGGATATGTGGCAGAACAGCTGATGGTGAATCCATCATGTGTGTCTGACAGAGTGATGGTCTTCTGGATTTTAGTTGTGAAGGTCCGATCTGTGTTCTCCTCTATGTTGTTGGGAGGGTCTTGTTGGAGATTCCAGGTGAGTTTAGGAGGGGAGTGTGGACAGGGAGTGGAAGCTGAGCAGCTTATAGTGACAGACTTCTTCTCCTTCAGATCATATGGGATCTCAATTCTGGGGCTCGGGGGGGAATCTGGGGTTTTAAACAGAATCAGAAACTGTGCATCATTTTCTTGTTATATCTAAAATAAAACATTATACAATCATACAAACCCTCTCTTACCTTTAACTGTTATTTGAAGAGGATCACAAACAGCTGTTGCCCTGAATGTACCGTTGGTCTCAATTCTGAAGTAGTATGTGTTTGTGTAATTTATGTTTAAACTGGAAAATAAAGTGGTGCAGTCTTTCTCACTCAGTTTTCCAGTAATATTCATTAGATAGATGTTAACTGTGTTTTTACTGCTGAAAACCACAGTGTTTGGAAAAGGATTAGAAACTTTTATAGTCCAGAGTCCGACATAATTGCTGTTAACCGGTAGTTCTGGTTCAGCTCTGAAGTTACATGGGATTCGTAAACAAGACCCACTCAGAGCTTCCATCTGTGGTACAGTAATGAAGAGGTTTGACTCTTGAGGACAAGTAGACAAAGCACCTATAAAGACAAGACTCATGATTAATATAAGGTGGAACAAATCTCTAGGAACAGAAAGACAAAATATACATCAGCAGCAGGATCTTGCATGTAGTTTTGCCTTTGCAATATCAGTAGAAATTTTTAGGAAGTAAACTGTTGCAGAATTATCTTATTAGATTATCTATCTGCACAGAACACAGAGCTCACCTGAAAGAAAGAGGATAAGAAGTAACATATTGTCTGTTGCAATATTCACAGACAGGGCTGCCATCACCTACATTTGCAAACACAATAATGTAGTTACTTGTTAAACATGCTTTTAGAGCTGTTACAGAGAACATTGACACCAGAAACTTACACCATACAACCAGAACTCACTGTGTTCTAATTAGTGATCAATCAACATCTTCAGAAGTCAAATCTAAATAATACCACAAAATGCAAACTTTCACTTCTTATGGCTCAGTAGAATGACAACATAATATTAGTCTAGACTAAAAAACTAAGCAAAATTAGTCAAACGACAAGATTGTCTCACCGAACAAGTCCAATTTAAAAAAAGAGCAGCAATGAGGTTCTTTGGTGGATGTTTTCAAAGTGAATGAGCTCTAGTGCAAATAAACTTCCCTGTTTAGTGGTTGTAACTTAACATCAGGTTAACTTCCTGTGTTTCATGACTACAGAGTAACTGGTTACACCTGCTAAATATCATCTGATTTAAATGACTTATAGTAAATATAAGAGCCGTTCAGGAAGTTTTCACCTTTACTGCTCATATCCAGCGTGTGCCTGTCTGCTGTGTGTGGAATAAAACATCAGTTAATTTGCTCTCCATGCAGAAATACGCATTTTTATTAAGAAACATTTCAATTAAAATATAATTCACAGTTGTCAAATGAATGCATCAAATGAGTCAATCTAAAGGAAACATTTTACAAAAAACACTTCATTGCTTTTATTTATTAACAGTAAACTTACTCCTCAACACTCAATAATATACTTTAAGATTTATTTTTTACATCAGAAAAAAATACCAAACTTAATTTGTTGCCTCATTGTTCATCTCAATTAATTATTTCACACAAACTCCCATTGCTGCAGCTTCCTCCCACATCACCTGGAGCCTCTGGTTCACTAGATTTGCTTTTCCTAAATTTCAGGCTTCTGCTTCTTCTTTGCTGATTCTTTAATCTCAGGTTCAAAAGGAATACAGCAAACAAAAAGTCCAGCATTTAAGAGAAATACAAACATTACTGAATATAATAAGAAGTTGCTCTAAAAAAACAATATACTGATGGGATTAAAATATTAAACGAGAATAACTAGATAAAGACTCAGACAGAGGGGCAGCACACATAAGGTTAAATAAATAACTGGTCAACTAATCTGATCCACCATCAAAGCACCATTGGATCGCTCTGAATGTGCCGTGACCTCGTCCTGCCATATCAGGCGAGATAGGTAACAGGTTGGTCTCACTGTAAAACAGAGATCTTCAACAGGCCGGTCTGGGGACCCCTATGGGGTCCTTAGAGTCAGTGCAGTGGGGCCTCCAAATATTGTTCATTTTTGAAAGTTTTTAAAAGTCTTAATGTGAATCCAACATATTATTAGCAAATATAAATCCCC
The DNA here is from genome assembly GCF_004354835.1 of Perca flavescens. Taxonomy (NCBI): domain Eukaryota; kingdom Metazoa; phylum Chordata; class Actinopteri; order Perciformes; family Percidae; genus Perca; species Perca flavescens. The sequence continues at coordinate 9,862,809 of NC_041352.1, forward strand.
ACTGATGATAGGCTCACTGGCGTATAGTCGAGGTAGTCACTAAGGCCATGCCACATGTACGTATGTTTAACATTAAAAGATGATTTATAAAACTGTGGCAACAATTATTAGGCTATTTGAATAGCTTAGTATTTTATGCAAAATAATTTATGTTGTTTGCTTTAGGCTGCCCTACATGTTAATGTAGGCCTAATTTAAACTTCATTTTATAAAATATACGCAATAAGGGGGGTCCTTGCTCCATCTCTCTTATAGTTAAGGGGTCCTTGGCTTAAAAAACATTGAAGACCCCTGCTGTAAAACATGCAACATCAACCCATGGAATGTCCACCATCACCAATGAGTCCGGTCACAGTCTTTCAGCAAGAAGCTGAGCCCTGTATGGGCTTCTGTGCCATTTATTATGAGCACAGGACTTAAAGGAGCAGTGTGTCAGATTTAGGGGCATCTAGTGGTGAGGCTGCAGATCACAACCGACTGAATTCCTCTTCCCTCACCCCGTGTATGTAGAGAACCTACGGTGGCCTTCAGGTAATATAAAAACACAAAAGGCTCTCTCTAGAGAAGTGGTTGTCAAAGTGAGGTCCATGGACCCCAAGAGGCCCCTAAAAGGGGTTCCAGTGGGTCCCCAGCAAAAAGGGGAATCAGTTGTTTTCACTATAATTCCATCATTAAGAAACATAATAACAGAATGTATAACTATTCATTGTTTTCATACACATGCTGTAATGAAACATCTAAAAGCATGAATCCTATTAAGTGGGGGATTATGGGACAAATCTTATTAAATGAGAGTCCATGGTCTAATTTGTGTCAGTTTTGGGGTTGTTGGTGTGAAAAAAATCTAAGAACTAATGTGATAGCCAGTGTTTGGTTTGTCTTTTTTGGGCTACTGCAGCAACATGGTGGCGGGCACCTCACCTGGTTGAGTGTTTGCCCATGTACAAAGGCTCACTCCTTACCGCAGCAAACGTGGGTTCGATCCCAACCTGGGACCTGTGCTGCATGTTGTTCCCCCTTTCTCTTCTTAAGCTGTCCTGTCAAATAAAATTGCCCCCCAAAAAAAATCTTTAAAAAACCCAACATGTCCGTGTATGTCCATAAACTCATTTATTTCTTCACTAGAGCGTAGAGATCCTCTGGGCCGCCAGCAGTCTGTCTTACGTTCTTTGCTGTCCTGGAAACTTTGACCTGTGCATACAGCGTGTCCTGCTGCTGTCCTCTGTCCTGCTCCGAGGACGAGGACGCTTCAGGTCTCTGCTTGGAGAAGTCGATCTCTCCATAATGGATGTCTTCTGTTTCTGTTGCTCTGGCTGGCTCTTGAACAGCCGGCCCCTCAGCTGTTAGGCTCTGTGACAAAAGAACCAAATGAGAAATGTTGTGAGGGACCTTCATCTACTTCCTTTAGTTCACCTCCGTTTCTCTCTCACTCAGCTCCCACTGCTATAACAAAGTGATAATCATCCTAACAATCAGCTCTTATTGGACACAGCAATGGGGACATCTTGTTGTTTGTGGATTACCATTGTGGGTTTTTTAACAGGATCTTTTTTTTGTATCACATTTCCTGTGGGTCTCCACATTTACTCACTAATGAGGAACCTGCTCAGTCCAGTATAGATCTTATGAATACTGATAGTATAACTAGTTAGAAACATATTCATTACACTCTCTGAAGTACTGTACATTTAAATATTTTCCCACCTGTGTCTGTTGTAAAGTTGGATGTTTCCTTATGGAAAAACCTCATCATGGGAAGCTCATGTAGATTTTACTACCCCAACATCATCACAACACTCCACTCCACAGGGTTTCTCAACTGGAGCAGTATTTTCCATACAAATGAGGAAATGTGCGCATACATGTGTGAAAATGTTAATGTACCATTTCAGGAGCTGCATAGCAAATGTTGTTGTACAAGCTGCAATGACAATAAAGGCATTCTATTCTATACCAAGAAACTTTCCTTTTTGAAGTCTGTTGAAATGAAGATGCATTCTTTTCAATAGCAACGCTAAACATATGACATATGTAGTACAATATGTAGATTGTAATATGTGATAAGGAACATTTCTTTGCAGCAGGTTTCAGTTATTAGAATATTTGGAACATCCTGACGTATCACAGGCTGGTTTCTGTAACATTTCACAATAAAGATATGGGTCATGGTGTTTGCTGTCTAAGCAACAGCTGCAACAGCATTATAAACAGTGATGCCACGTAACGCGTTACTCTAATCTGAGCACTTTTTTCAGTAACGAGTAATCTAACGCGTTACTATTTCCAAACCAGTAATCAGATTAAAGTTACTTATCCAAGTCACTGTGCGTTACTATTTGTCATTTTCCTTAGTAAAAATATATATTTTTGCTTTCTTCTTCGTCTCGGGGAGTGAAGTCACGTATGCGACAAGTCACGTTTTCAGCATGTGGACAGTTCACGTGTACCACGCAGCGACACAAACGTAAACAACAATGGAGGGAGGAGAGAGATGCGCGTTTTCTAGCTGGAAATACAGTCACTATTTAGAGTTTGTGTCAGCTAAAGACGGCAATTTTAAGGTCCGTACACTCTGCGCTGGTGGCGACAAAGTGCTATCTAGCTACAAAAACACTACGTCAACTTTGAAGAAACATTTGGAGTCGCAGCGCTGCAGTCAAACTTACAGAGCAAGTCCCAGCAGGTGGTGCGAAGCAGAGAGCAGGAGGTCACCCACCACCCAAACAACAAAAGCTGGACTTCGGTGCAAAACCAGTAAGTGGGAGAGTTGAAGAAGTTGGTCGGGCAGTAGGCCTATGTTGTAGCGGAAATGCTGCCCTTAAACACGGTTGACTCGCTCTCTTTCGTGCCATAATAAACCAGATCCCGACTATTGGCAATGCCGAGCTGCCTCACAGTAAACTGGTTGTTATTTTTATGTTGAGGCTGTGGGGGTGTTGTCGGCAGCATCTGCATGTAACTAATAAAGTAACTTGTAATCTAACTTCGTTACTTTTAAAATCAAGTAATCTGTAAAGTAACTAAACTACTTTTAAAATCAAGTAATCTGTAAAGTAACTAAGTTACTTTTTCAAAGTAACTGTGGCAACACTGATTATAAACATACTAATACAACCAAACCTTACCTTGAACTGTTATTTGAAGAGGATCACAAGAAGCTGTTGCCCTGAATGCAATGTTCTCAATTCTGAAGTAGTATGTGTCAGTGTAACTTGTGATTAAACTGGAAAACAAGGTGGTGCAGTTTTTCTGACTCAGGTCTCCAGTAATACTCATTGGATAGGTGGTAACTGTCCCACTACTGTTGAAAATAACATTATTTCTATTGTTCTTAAATCTGGAGTCACTTTTAATCCACACTCCGAAGGTTGTTCTTACGCTGATGAAGTCCTGATCTTGTTTAGCACTAAAGTTACATGGGATTATCAGACAAGATCCACTCAGTGCTTCCATCTGCTTTGGTGCAGTAATGAATAGGGATGGATTGAGAAGACAATCAGCCAGTGCACCTGTAAAATCAGTTTCACGATTAACAAAATGTGAAAGAAAATCTGTAGAAAGAAAACATTCATGATAAACAAAGCAGCAGTAAGTTGCATGCTGGTCTTTCTTCACTGTCTTGTTAACAATTTCGGTCCGGGTACCGTTTGTTCATTTGTTTTTGCTGTCACATATGAAATCGAAAAAACGAGAAAACAACTCCAACTCCAAGAGGAGAGAGAGACTTCTCTGCATAGTCTGTCTGCCTCTCCTCCCTCTGCACCACTTCCACTACCTCCTACAATAGCAGTTATGTACTGACTGTCCACTGGCCCACTGTTTATTGTTTACACAGTTTACACTGTTTACTGGCTATATTAGCCCATATATGCACAATCCCTCCCTCCCTCCTCCCACCAGCCTGGACTGAGGTCTAACATAACTTAATACATGAACAATGGCTGTAACCCTATTACTTCAAACCTCTAATATTGAATTTTGATCTCTTTTATTGTCCATATTTAATGCTGGTCTCTAGACTTTATCCTTGCACTATTGGACCTATTTGCACTACCACCATGACACTCTCACTTTCACAAACTCATACTGAATCACAGGGTCAGTCCCTGCCCCACTGCAAGCGTCTCATGCTTATACATCCCTTAGTAGATTCATGTGGATTTTTTTATTTATTTAGTATTATAATTTTTTTATTTATTTAGAGTTTTTTATTTCATTGTCCATGCTATTCATGTGGAGTTGCTTTTTTATGATCCTGTTAGTGATGTATGTGTATGTTGTGTGTGATGTCTTTAAGCTACTGGAACCTTGAATTTCCCCTTGGGGATCAATAAAGTATCTATATATCTACAGTACAGGCCAAAAGTTCATTCAATGTGTTTCCTTTTTATTTTCATGACTATTTACATTGTAGATTCTCACTGAAGGCATCAAAACTATGAATGAACACATATGGAATTATGTACTTGACAAAAAAGTGTGAAATAACTGAAAACATGTCTTAAATTTAGGTTTTTTAAAGTAGCCACCCTTTGCTTTTTTTATTAATAAGGGAAAAAAATCCACTAATTAACCCTGACAAAGCACACCTGTGAAGTGAAAACCATTTCAGGTGACTACCTTATGAAGCTCATTGAGAGAACACCAAGGGTTTGCAGAGTTATCAAAAAAAGGTGGCTACTCTTTTTTGTTAAGTACATAATTCCGTATGTGTTCATTAATAGTTTTGATGCCTTCAGTGAGAATCTACAATGTAAATAGTCATGAAAATAAAGAAACACATTGAATGAGAAGGTGTGTCCAAACCTTTGGCCTGTACTGTATATATCTATCTATCTATCCTACAAAAATAGATTGTGCCTTTTATCTGTCAATGCGTGAACATGTTTACATTTAAGCTATTTCAATAGATTTTTTCAGTCAGTTAAGCCTAATAATTGGGTGACAAAAAGCATGCATATAGACTATTAATTTTTACATATAGACTATTAATTTTACAAGCTGACAAATACAGTGTGGGTAAACTCTTAATTTGAAAAACAATTAATGCATATCCTGCCAATCAGATTTAGCAGCACCCACAGGAGAAAATCGGAATATCAAGTGGTTTTTCTGATTTCCGTGCAAGAACGGGAAAACCCAAATTCAAGTCATAATTTCGTTTTTTTGTTTTTCTAAAAAAAAAAAATGGAAAAACCGAAAAAGGATTTGTTTTTTCGATTTCATATGTGACAGCAAAAACAAATGAACGAACGGTACCTGGACCAATTTCCTCATAAAACATTTCACTTTACAGTCAGAATGTGAACAAAATAACTAACGGTCTGCTCTGGTCTTTCTGCTTTTAAAAAAAAATAAAAAATGAAGATTGTAAATGATTTAAGTAACACACAGCTCACCTGAAACAAAGAAGAGGGTCAGTAACATGTTGTCGGTCAGCATATTCACAGACAGAAACTGGCTCCTTGGATTTGCAAACACATAACACTGTTCATTTTCAGTTGTCTTAATCATATACTTATTACGTTTTTACAAAGCATTCAATGTCTTTAAAAGGAACTTCCCTACTTCAACTTCATACAGGAAACGTGCCCCATACAACCACAGTTAAGTTTTTTTTCTTATAAGTAACAATTAAAGACATCCACAGAGCTGTGCTTTATCAGTCAAATATAAAGTTCAGTAAAATGTTTTCTTACCAAATGAGCCCACAGCTAAAAAATAAGAAAAAGTGAAGTTGTGACTCCAGAGTGAAATGAGGAAATTAGTTATTTTTAGCAGAGCTGCAACAAACCACCTAGCCGCTGTAGTATGAAAGAAGACTTTCCTTGAAAGAATTGCAGTTCACTTCATTTGGTGGCAGAACTGCTAGATATCACATGACCCCCATGACTTAAACAGTTTTGCCACTGCTCATATCCTGTGAGTAAGGAAATCAGATATTACAACATCTTAAAAACTTTAGGTTTCAAATGACACGACTCGTTGCTAGCCTTCATATATACTTAACATGACTCACAATAATAATGACTTATTTGAACAGTTGAAAGTATGAACTTTGTATAATTTACTGCAATGTTGTCACTGACTTCTGCACTGTAAAACGACACATTATATCAGCCCTCATCTACACAGATCCATACATGCTTTCCTCCTGAACACTTTCTGCTCTTTGAAAAGCTTCTTCACAGACAATCTGAAAGTTCAAATAATAACCCTTCTTGTTCTGTTCTTTTCAAACCATTTTTATTTCATTAACACACTTTAAATGCATCCAATGGAAACACCAGTTAAGCAATGAAAATGACACATGGTCTAAGCATAATTTTGGTATCTGAAGAACAAAAGAAGAAAGCCGGTGCTGTGATTCAGTTCAACCTGAGATGAATGATTAAAGGAACACGCCGACTTATTGGGACTTTAGTTTATTCACCGTATCCCCAGAGGCTAGCGGTGGGTGCATCAGACAGAGTTACAACACGCACGGAGATGAGAAGGGTATGTATGGACTTATCTAACTCTGGGGGATACGGTGAATAAACTAATGTCCCAATAAGTCGGCGTGTTCCTTTTAAAGAAGATGCTTTTACTTTTTATGTTGATTTTAACAAAGAGAGAGCAGTAAAAATACAAAAATATAATTCAAGACTTTAAGAATTAATATCATTGAGTATTTAGAGAAAATCTACACCTTATTGCAAGTGGCACACTAAGGCTAATAAATGCAGCATCGACAATACAGCATGTTGAACATAACATCTTCATCTCCTTCTGGCTCATGATGGATGTAACTCAACTGCACTGTTGACATAAACTGCTTCTCCTGTGTCCTGTGGAAGGAAACAACACGAGAGAGTGGTGTTAGTGCTCTGCAGTGGATTTACTGCAGCTCAGTTTCAGTTAATGTAAAGATAAAATTTTTATACAACTTGGTCACTTATCAAGAATGTCCACTCAAGTTAATCACTGGAATTGTGGGGGCTTTGTAAATTATAGAGTGTGGTCTAGACCTACTCTATCTGTAAAGTGTCTTGAGATAACTCTTGTTATGATTTGATACTATAAATAAAATTGAATTGAATCGAACATACACACACACACACACACACACACACACACACACACACACACACACACACACACACAAAACCCTGTACTTGAATACTTGTGAGGACCCTCATTGACATAATGCATTCCCGTAATTCTGTCATGTCCGTACAACACATTAAAGGGAAGTAATGTCACAAATGTAGTGATTTTAACCCAAATCACAATCTTATCTAAACTTAACTGCATTGTTTTTGTGCCTAAACCTAACTAAACTGTGATTGTTTCACAACGTTAACAAGGGTTTTAAAACTGTTTTAGAGCAGTGGTTCTCAATTTATTGTTAATTTAATGTACCCCCTTTGAAATATTGTTTCCTCCAAGTACCCCTGACCAGCGCAAAACATTTTTAGAAGGAAAAAAAGCCTGTAGAAAGATGTACAATACAGCCCTGCGCCAACAACCTTAACTGAAAAACACTTGAATTGTACGTTTCAAATGTTTATAATCCAATCTAAATCCATTCAATGTTATAGTAGAATTATTTTAGGAATTATGCATTTTTTAAATTATATATTTTTTTAAATCTAACGTATCACCTGCGGTAGCCTACTCCAAAGTACCCCTCAGGGTACCCGTACCCCAATTTGAGAACCACTGTTTTAGAGGGTAGAAACAAACTACCTATGTGGTCTAATGGTTTGCCACGACAATATTAGCTGTTCTTTTAGCTGCTAAATGCTCCGTTTGGTCACTAGCTAGTTGCTAACTCCCCCAGTCTGCAATGTCGAGTGTCATAATTAACTTTTTTCTTTGTTTTCATTCCTTCTCTTCGTTTCCTTTCAAAATCAATAGTGAGCATTCTCTGTATTCATTTAGGATTCATCAAGTAAAAGTCAGATGTGCTGCGCTGCATTGTGGTCTGGTGTTACTGCTGTAGGTGGAGACTATTTAAAGGTTTCTCCTACTTCTGAGACCTGCAGACAGATAAGTTGATCAATAATGAAGCAACTCTCCTTATCTGGTGGTGTCATCTTTGTGGTTTTCAGTTGTGATATTTCCTATTTTAATTTGTTAAATCATTTGTTAATTCAGTTCCTGTTTTGTTGTATTGTTCTGGTTTTTTTGTTGAAAAAAAAGAAGAATGTTTTTGTTTATGCTATAATGATGATGATCTGTCTCATACAGCCAAACCACATTTAAATTAGACCAATTAGTGTGTACCTGCAAATGATCATATCACAGAAAAGTGTGTCTCACCACTCAAAGATGACCAATGTGCTGACAAGCATTATGACTGCCAGGATCTTCAATATAAATTCAACACCAACCTGTTCACCTGCAACACAGCACCCTGGTCACCTTCTACTTAATGGGACACTTTATAAAATGTCTCAAACCATAATTCCTGCAGTTACCTTCAAATATCAGCTGACATCCTGTTGATAGTTGGATGTCCAGATCATTTCTGCATCCACAATAATACACTCTGCCTCGATCACTGTTGGTCACTTTAAAGCCATAAACCTGTGTATCAGCTTTGATCAGTTCCAGTCTGCCGTCACTGATCATGAACCAGACAAAGTTGACGACAGGAGGGTTTCCTCTGCAGGAGCAAGTCAGGTTCACCACGCTGCCAACTGACACTGGATCAGTGGGACTGATGACCACCATAACATCTTTGGGAGGGTCTGGAAGATTTGACACATGGAATGATAAGAAAAGATCAGTTGTCTCGCCACCTGCTGTTGTCTTCATGAAACAAAATAAAGGGTGAAGAGGGATCGAGCTTTGTTGCTCCTACAGAAACAGAAACGTTAGAAGTGACTGAAGTCAAGTAAACAAGAATCATGGCTGTGATCCAGCTTTCATAGAAAGCTCAGCTTGACTTCAAGAAGTATTTTCAAATGTATTGTTCCAGATGCAAAAATACTGTGCATCAATTATGCTTGCAGATGTACAGTGAAATGAATTCTACACTGTACAATAATTTAAGAAAAAGTGAAAATTCAGTGGCAGCAGAGAATGGGATCAAGATTTACAATAGAAGATCATTCTCACGTCTTTATTCTGCTGGTCAAATTCTTTGCTCTCTCTTTCTATTGTTACTTTTCACATTTTTTAACTTTATTCATTAAAATCAGCACATGATGTGCTGACAGGATCCAATAACAAACACTGATTGTCTTACATGAAACACTGAGAGTCTTTCTCTCCTCTGCTGTCTTGACTTCTCTTCCTTCATTTACAGGATATGTGGCAGAACAGCTGATGGTGAATCCATCATTTGCGTCTGACAGAGTGATGGTCTCCTGGATTTTAGTTGTGAAGGTCCGATCTGTGTTCTCCTCTATGTTGTTGGGAGGGTCTTGTTGGAGATTCCAGGTGAGTTTAGGAGGGGAGTGTGGACAGGGAGTGGAAGCTGAGCAGCTTATAGTGACAGACTCCTTCTCCTTCAGATCACCTGAGATCTCAATTCTGGGGCTCGGGGGGGAATCTGGGGTTTAAAACAGAATCAGAAACTCTGCATCATTTTCTTGTTATATCTAAAATAAAACATTATACAATCATACAAACCCTCTCTTACCTGTAACTGTTATTTGAAGAGGATCACAAACAGCTGTTGCCCTGAATGTACCGCTGGTCTCAATTCTGAAGTAGTATGTGTTTGTGTAATTTATGTTTAAACTGGAAAATAAAGTGGTGCAGTCTTTCTCACTCAGGTTACCAGTAATATTCATTGGATAGATGTTAACTGTGTTTTTACTGCTGAAAACCACAATGTTTGGTTTATGATTAGAATCATCTATAGTCCAGAGTCCGACATAATTGCTGTTAACCGGTGGTTCTGGTTCACCGCTGAAGTTACATGGGATTTGTAAACAAGACCCACTCAGAGCTTCCATCTGTGGTACAGTAATGAAGAGCAATGACTCTTGAGGACAAGTAGCCAAAGCACCTATAAAGACAAGACTCATGATTAATATAAGGTGGAACAAATATCTAGGAACAGAAAGACAAAATATACATCAGCAGCAGGATCTTGCATGTAGTTTTGCCTTTGCAATATCAGTAGAAATCTTTAGGAAGTAAACTGTTGCAGAATTATCTTAATTAGATTATCTATCTGCACAGAACACAGAGCTCACCCGAAAGAAAGAGGATATGGAGTAACATGTTGTCTGTTGCAATATTCACAGACAGGGCTGCCATCACCTACATTTGCAAACACAATAATGTAGTTACTTGTTAAACATGCTTTTAGAGCTGTTACAGAGAACATTTACACCAGAAACTTACACCATACAACCAGAACTCACTGTGTTCTAATTAGTGATCAATCAACATCTTCAGAAGTCAAATCTAAATAATACCACAAAATGCAAACTCTCACTTCTAATGGCTCAATAGAATAACAACATAATATTAGTCTTGGCTAAAAAACTATGCAAAATCAGTTAAAAACGAAAATATTGTCTTACCAAACAAGCCCAATTTAAAAAAGAGAGCAGCAATGAGGTTCTTTGGTGGATGTTTTCAAAGTGAATGAGCTCTAATGCAAATAAACTTCCCTGTTTAGTGGTTGTAACTTAACATCAGGTTAACTTCCTGTGTTTCATGACTACAGAGTAACTGGTTACACCTGCTAAATATCATCTGATTTAAATGACTTATAGTAAATATAAGAGCCATTCAGGAAGTTTTCACCTTTACTGCTCATATCCAGCGTGTGCCTGTCTGCTGTCTGCTGTGTGTGGAATAAAACATCAGTTAATTTGCTCTCCATGCAGAAATAAGCATTTTTATTAAGAAACATTTAAATTAAAATATAATTCACAGTTGTCAACTGAATGCATCAAATGAGTCAATCTAAAGAAAACATTGTACAAAAAAAACCTTCATTGCTTTTATTTATTAACAGTAAACTTACTCCTCAACACTCAATAATATACTTTAAGATATATTTTTCAATAGAAAAAAATACCTAACTTAATTTGTTGCCTCATTGTTCATCTCAACTAATTATTTCACACAAACTCCCATTCTGCCCTGCAAAGGCAAAAGACCTTAACTCGCTAGAGTGGGAAACTGAGAAAAATGACTTTAAAGTTTCTGTTTTGTCCAGACAAAAGTAATATAGGTAGAACTCCCAAAATTTGACAACTAGTTGAAAGAAATGTTTGTATGCAAAAAATCTTGAGTTCAAAATTGACCTTTGACCCTTGTTTGGCAGTTACTGTACTCTGCCTTTGTATCATGTGCCAAAAACAAAGAGTCATGCAAAGGCAAAAGGCAGTAACTGACATATAATCAATATTTGCTACTTACATCCATTATAAGAACACCTAACCAAGGTCTAGTCATCAAGGGATTTGTTTTAAATTATATAGAAGACATTTGGTTGTTCCTATTTAGTGCTATTTGATCATGACAGTGTGGCAACACTAACACAGTTGAACAGTATGACAGATAAGTTACTTTGCAGTACAGTATACAGTATGAATAAATACAAGAACTATTTTCTCAATAAAGATAATTTAATTATAATGGAATACATAGTTATATATATTGTTTAACAATAAATATATAATGTTTAACACTTTTGCAAGGCACTGTATCCGTGTCATATTCTCATTAGGGGCTGAGCCCCCCTAAAGGTCTGATCCTAGAACAGCCCCTGGTTAAGGGTTAAGGGCCACCAAAACTGCTCAAGATGCACAGTCAACAAACTTGACTTGGATTACTACTTTTTAATTCTGAGATAACATTTAGGTTAGCATACTTTGTACGGACGTTAGCAATAACTAGCTTAGTGCTTTTATGGATTTGTGTAAGATTTGACATGAACACCTGCAAGAAGGAAATATGGCTCAAACATGTATGGATTGTTCTGGATACAGCAGATGACGTGCTTTGCTATGGATTATATTTTCCATGGATTATATCGGATTGCATGGAAAGGTAGGATGCCAGCTGTGTATTTAATGATTCGTTTTCGGCGTCTGATGTGAGGCTCCGCAAAGTGAGGAGGTGTGTCAGCATCACCGTTAGCGCTATAAAGTTAGCTAGCTCCGGGCTGTCACGGACACTGACAGAATAGGAATCATCGCCGCTTTATTTGAAAGATATATCGTGTGTATGTTATGTAGTTTGGTGAAAATTAAAAGCGGCAAACTTTGACAGTACAACGAGGCCAGAGTACAGTAACATCACGGCGGCACAGTAACATCTCTCTTGATGACTGGCTAAACAAAGTCAGAACACCTTAACTCAACTTCAGCATCCCGTAACAAAGGCAAAGAGCCGTAACAGCTGTTACGGCGTTCTGCTGTGGTTTCTCGTATGGTTTTGAATGTTACGGTTGTCATAGTCTTTTATTTTCTCGTTAAAACAATCAAATTGACTCACGATATTTATTCACATGATAAAGGAGGTCTCAAATACCCCAAAAGTGACATTAACTCTTTTTTGCCCAAACATGATGTTATGGCGTTTTACCTTTGTAGGGCAGCATTGCTGCAGCTTCCTCCCACATCACCCGGAGACTCTGGTTCACTAGATTTGCCTCTTTATTAATTTCAGGCTTCTGCTTCTTCTTTGCTGCTTCTTTAATCTCAGGTTCAAAAGGAATACAGCAAACAAAAAATCCAGCATTTAAGAGAAATACAAACATTACTGAATATAATAAGAAGTTGCTCTAAAAAAAAAGAATCAAATTAATAACAGTCACTGGAAAAAGACAGAATACTGATATTTGTACTATTATACTATACTAATAATCCCCTGCACTGTTCTACAAGTGTGTGCAGAAATACTTTTGATGTCATTTAGACTTGTTCCTTTTGTAGAGCTTAGGGACTTTTGCTAGCAGGTATCTGACATTTAAATAACAAATCACATAACAATGGCCGTGTGATTTCAGCACGCAAATATTAACATATCGATAACTGACACAATAAAAGCTGCAGGATGTGGAGGTTTTGAGTTTCCCTTTATTGAACAGTAGGCAATGAAAATTATATTTTCCTGTCCAGAATCCAGTGTTGTTTTTCTACTGTTGAACATAAACAAGATCTGATAAATAAAAATAAAAGTACATTTCAGATGAATCAAATGCAATCTTGCTGTACACAAACGAAAACAACTCTATTTTTTCTTCACTTGAGCATAGAGGTCCTCTGGACTGTCAGCAGTCTGTGTTCGGCTGTTTGCTGTCTGGGACACTTTGACCTGTGCATACAGCGTGTCCTGCTGCTGTCCACTGTCCTGCTCCGAGGACGAGGACGCTTCAGGTCTCTGCTTGGAGAAGTCGATCTCTCCATAATGGATGTCTTCTTCTTTTTCTTCTGTTTTTCTTGCTGGCTCTTTAACAGTCAGCTCTTCACCTGTTTGATTCTGTAAAAATATGAAATGTTAAGTAGCTGGATTTGGAGCCTAGATCCAGTTGTGACACTGTTGCAAAAACATCTTATATTGTGTCACAAAAGAGTTACAAAAATAATTGTCTCCTCTTGTGTAGTTTGCCCAGTTTCACAATCTTTAACCACAGTGGGTTGTTAACAGGATAATTGGCCACATTTCCTGCCCTATTTTTCTCATGAAGAATCTCACACAGTACATTGTGTATTTAGTGGTTAGTACAAATGCTTTCATATATGATATAGTACACGGTCACTGTGGACAGATGCAAAACATTTAGAGCGCAATGCTGAACAGAAAAGTTGAGCATTTTCCCACCTGATTCTGTCGTTGAGTTGAATGTGTCAACTTTATCGGCCTCCTACACAGAGTGCTGGAAAATAAATCATCAATGAGGAATTTGGATTAGTGCGTAAATTGAATGTAGAAATATGATGTTGACATGCTGGCGCAGAGGTGTAAACGGCAACAGATCACTTCATCATCTGTGCCTTCAACCAACTAAGAATCCCATTAGCTGCTTTCATTTGAGATACTTACCAAACACAGACCACCAGGGAGATGAGAACGATGATCCCAATGATTCCTCCAATAACTGGCCCCAATGGTAGAGATGGATCAGGAGATTCTTATAGAAACAAACCAAATATAAATGACCACTAAAAGAAGGCATGCAACCACACTCATGTAGCATAAGTTCCCATTTTTAAAGTAAGCGGATCAATCCAATTCCATTTTTTACCTTTAACATTCAGATGGATTGTTGATGATGTCTGATTACCAAGATTGTTTGTGGCCACACAGTAATAAACTCCATCAGTGACATTGGTCACTTTGACGCTGTAAAACTTCCCTTCAGCTACTCTGATGGCTCCATCTTTGCTGTTCTTGAACCAGCTGAAGCTGGCGGGAGGCTTGGCTCTGCTGGAGCAGGTCAGGTTCACCCAGCTACCTGCTGACACCAAACCTGATGGACTGATGGACACTGAGGGGTTCTTGGGAGCATCTGAGGAAAATGTGAGATTAACTTTATTCATTAAAAATCAGCACATGATGTGCTGACAGGATCCAATAACAAACACTCGTCTTACATGAAACATTGAGAGTCTTTCTCTCCTCTGCTGTCTTGACTTCTCTTCCTTCATTCACAGGATATGTGGCAGAACAGTTGATGGTGAATCCATCATGTGTGTCTGACAGAGTGATGGTCTTCAGGATTTTAGTTGTGAAGGTCCGATCTGTGTTCTCTTCTATGTTGTTGGGAGGGTCTTGTTGGAGATTCCAGGTGAGTTTAGGAGGGGAGTGTGGACAGGGAGTGGAAGCTGAGCAGCTTATAGTGACAGACTCCTTCTCCTTCAGATCACCTGAGATCTCAATTCTGGGGCTTGGGGGGGAATCTGGAGTTTAAAACAGAATCAGAAACTGCGCATCATTTTCTTGTTATATCTAAAATAAAACATTATAGAATCATACAAACCCTCTCTTACCTTTAACTGTTATTTGAAGAGGATCACAAACAGCTGTTGCCCTGAATGTACCGCTGGTCTCAATTCTGAAGTAGTATGTGTTTGTGTAATTTATGTTTAAACTGGAAAATAAAGTGGTGCAGTCTTTCTCACTCAGGTTACCAGTAATATTCATTGGATAGATGTTAACTGTGTTTTTACTGCTGAAAACCACAATGTTTGGTTTATGATTAGAATCATCTATAGTCCAGAGTCCGACATAATTGCTGTTAACCGGTGGTTCTGGTTCACCGCTGAAGTTACATGGGATTTGTAGACAAGACCCACTCAGAGCTTCCATCTGTGGTACAGTAATGAAGAGGTTTGACTCTTGAGGACAAGTAGACAAAGCACCTATAAAGACAAGACTCATGATTAATATAAGGTGGAACAAATCTCTAGGAACAGAAAGACAAAATATACATCAGCAGCAGGATCTTGCATGTAGTTTTGCCTTTGCAATATCAGTAGAAATCTTTAGGAAGTAAACTGTTGCAGAATTATCTTATTAGATTATCTATCTGCACAGAACACAGAGCTCACCCGAAAGAAAGAGGATAAGGAGTAACATGTTGTCTGTTGCAATATTCACAGACAGGGCTGCCATCACCTACATTTGCAAACACAATAATGTAGTTACTTGTTAAACATGCTTTTAGAGCTGTTACAGAGAACATTTACACCAGAAACTTACACCATACAACCAGAACTCACTGTGTTCTAATTAGTGATCAATCAACATCTTCAGAAGTCAAATCTAAATAATACCACAAAATGCAAACTCTCACTTCTAATGGCTCAATAGAATAACAACATAATATTAGTCTTGGCTAAAAAACTAAGCAAAATCAGTTAAAAAAGAAAAGATTGTCTTACCAAACAAGCCCAATTTAAAAAAGAGAGCAGTGATGAGGTTCTTCGGTGGATGTTTTCAAAGTGAATGAGCTCTAGTGCAAATAAACTTCCCTCTTTAGTTGTTGTAACTTAACATCAGGTTAACTTCCTGTGTTTCATGACTACAGAGTAACTGGTTACACCTGTTAAATATCATCTGATTTAAATGACTTATAGTAAATATAAGAGCCATTCAGGAAGTTTTCACCTTTACTGCTCATATCCAGCGTGTGATTGTCTGCTGTCTGCTGTGTGTGGAACAAAACATCAGTTCATTTGCTCTCCATGCAGAAATACGCATTAAGAAATATTTTCAATTAAAATATAATTGACAGTTGTCAATCGAATGCATCAAATGAGTCAATCTAAAGGAAACATTTTACAAATAACCTTCATTGTTTTTATTTATTAACAGTAAACACACTCCTCAACACTCTCACAATAATATACTTTAAGATTAATTTTTTACATCAGAAAAAAATACCAAACTTAATTTGTTGCCTCATTGTTCATCTCAATTAATTATTTCACACAAACTCCCATTGCTGCAGCTTCCTCCCACATCACCTGGAGCCTCTGGTTCACTAGATTTGCTCTTCCTAAATTTCAGGCTTCTGCTTCTTCTTTGTTGATTCTTTAATATCAGGTTCAAAAGGAATACAGGAAACAAAAAGTCCAGCATTTAAGAGAAATACAAACATTACTGAATATAATAAGAAAAAAAAAGAATCAAATTAATAACAGTGATTGGAAAAAGACAGAATACCGACTGGATTAAAACATTAAACGAGAATAACTAGATAAAGACTCAGACAGAGGGGCACCACACATAAGGTTAAATAAATAACTGGTCAACTAATCTGATCCACCATCAAAGCACCATTGGATCACTCTGAATGTGCCGTGACCTCGTCCTGCCATATCAGGCGAGATAGGTAACAGGTTGGTCTCACTGTAAAACATGCAACATCAACCCATGGAATGTCCACCATCACCAATGAGTCCGGTCACAGTCTTTCAGCGAGAAGCTGAGCCCTGTATGGGCTTCTGTGCCATTTACTATGAGCACAGGACTTAAAGGAGCAGTGTGTCAGATTTAGGGGCATCTAGTGGTGAGGCTGCAGATCACAACCGACTGAATTCCTCTTCCCTCACCCCGTGTGTGTAGAGAACCTACAGTGGCCTTCAGGTAATATAAAAACGCAAAAGGCTCTCTCTAGAGAAGTGGTTGTCAAAGTGATGTCCATGGACCCCAAAAGGCCCCTAAAAGGGGTTCCCCAGCAAAAAGGGGAATCAGTTGTTTTCACTATAATTCCATCATTACGCAACATAATGACAGAATGTATGACTATTCATTGTTTTCATACAAATGCTGTAATGAAACATCTAAAAGCATGAATCCTAAGTGGGGGACCATGGGAATAATCTTATTAAATGAGAGTGCATGGTCTAATTTGTGTCAGTTTTGGGGTTCTTGGTGTGAAATAAATCTAATAACTAATGTGATAGCCAGTGTTTGGTTTGTCTGTTTTGGGCTACTGCAGCAACATGGCAGGCTCCATGGAAGAGGACCCTACTGTAGAAATGAAGTTTTTTTCTAAGCCAACAAAAACACAACAATTCTAAGTTTCAGGTGATTATACACTAATGTAAACATAATTATGAACATTATATTCCTACCAATAGATCCATCTAAGTCCTACACACTGGTCCTTTATCTAAACAAAGTGCAGAGGAATCCAACGTGCAGCACACAATGCTAAAGAGAGACTGTTGATAGTTTCCATGAAGCAGCTGATCTGTCTCTCATGTGAAGATTAATTCACGCTACACTACACACCTTCATTTATTAAACAACATTCAAAATGTCACACTTTAAATGTATTGCAAGAAAATTCAGGTTGTGAAGCCAATATTTCCTTGCAACACTAATAATTAAATATTTGTCCAGGGGCGCCAGGCACCTCACCTGGTTGAGTGTGTGCCCATATACAAAGGCTCAGTCCTTACCACAGCAACCATGCGTTTGATCCCAACCTGGGACCTGTGCTGCATGTTGTTCCCCCTTTCTCTTCTTAAGCTGTCCTGTCAAATAAAATTGCCCCCCAAAAAATCTTCATAAAACCCAACATGTCCGTGTATGTCCATAAACTCATTTATTTCTTCACTAGAGCGTAGAGATCCTCTGGGCCGCCAGCAGTCTGTCTTACGTTCTTTGCTGTCCTGGAAACTTTGACCTGTGCATACAGCGTGTCCTGCTGCTGTCCTCTGTCCTGCTCCGAGGACGAGGACGCTTCAGGTCTCTGCTTGGAGAAGTCGATCTCTCCATAATGGATGTCTTCTGTTTCTGTTGCTCTGGCTGGCTCTTGAACAGCCGGCCCCTCAGCTGTTAGGCTCTGTGACAAAAGAAACAAATGAGAAATGTTGTGAGGGACCTTCATCTACTTCCTTTAGTTCACCTCCGTTTCTCTCTCACTCAGCTCCCACTGCTATAACAAAGTGATAATCATCCTAACAATCAGCTCTTATTGGACACAGCAATGGGGACATCTTGTTGTTCTTGTTGTTTTTCTATGTATTTTAAGAAACAACAGTGGATTATCATTGTGGGTTTTTTAACAGTTTTTTTTGTATCACATTTCCTGTGGGTCTCCACATTTACTCACTAATGAGGAACCTGCTCAGTCCAGTATAGATCTTATGAATACTGATAGTATGACTAGTTAGAAACATATTCATTACACTCTCTGAAGTACTGTACATTTAAATATTTTCTCACCTGTGTCTGTTGTAAAGTTGGATGTTTTGTCTTTAACCACCTGGAAGACATAAGAAGGCTGTCAGCTTTTCTTTCTCTCTAATAATAATAATAATAATAATAATACATGAAACTTTTGTGTATGTAACAAGTTTCAATACATAAATTACAAAGTGTTTTAAATGCAATTTAGAAATGATCAAGAAAATACAGACAACGATATTTAATATTACAATACAATAAATACACAAAAGCAAGTTATTTCACAGCTTAGAGGATTTGAAAGTGAAGCCTCGATCACCTTCAGTCTTTCACCCGACCGTATCAATGTCCGTACTTGTATATCACCTATTTGATTTACGCATACATCTGGAAATGATACTGAGGTACTTACCAAACAGCAACGATCACACAGAGGAGTATGATGATCCCAATGATCACTCCAACAACCGCCCCCCATGGTGAAGAGGGATCGAGCTTTGTTGCTCCTACAGAAACAGAAACGTTAGAAGTGACTGAAGTCAGGTAAACAAGAATCATGGCTGGGATCCAGCTTTCATAGAAAGCTCAGCTTGACTTCATGAAGTATTTTCAAACATATTGTTCCAGATGCAAAAATACTGTGCGTCAATTATGCTTGCAGTTGTGGAGTGAAATGAATTCTACACTGTACAATAATTTAAGAAAATGTGAAAATTCAGTGGCAGCAGAGAATGGGATCAAGATTTACAATAGAAGATCATTCTCACGTCTTTATTCTGCTGGTCAAATTATTTCCTCTCTCTTTCTATTGTCATTTTTTAGGAATCAACACATACAACACTTTTCTCTAAAAATATTGTTTTTAACTCATCATCGATCTCTCCTTTTTCAATTTAAGGACATTATTCCAAATTCTGCATATTAACATTGATGTATAAAATACTTTATCCAACGTGAACTGCTTCTATTTCCAAACCAGATGCAGCGCTGTGTTTACCTTTATTAGTCACATGGATCTCTGATGATGTCTGATTACCGAGATCATTTGTGGTCACACAGTAATAAACTCCATCAGTGACATTGGTCACTTTGACGCTGTAAAACTTCCCTTCAGCTACTCTGATGGCTCCATCTTTGCTGTTCTTGAACCAGCTGAAGCTGGCGGGAGGCTTGGCTCTGCTGGAGCAGGTCAGGTTCACCCAGCTACCTGCTGACACCAAACCTGATGGACTGATGGACACTGAGGTGTCCTTGGGAACATCTGAGGAAAATGTGAGATTAACTTTATTCATTAAAATCAGCACATGATGTGCTGACAGGATCCAATAACAAACACTGGTTGTCTTACATGAAACATTGAGAGTCTTTCTCTCCTCTGCTGTCTTGACTTCTCTTCCTTCATTCACGGGATATGTGGCAGAACAGCTGATGGTGAATCCATCATGTGTGTCTGACAGAGTGATGGTCTTCTGGATTTTAGTTGTGAAGGTCCGATCTGTGTTCTCCTCTATGTTGTTGGGAGGGTCTTGTTGGAGATTCCAGGTGAGTTTAGGAGGGGAGTGTGGACAGGGAGTGGAAGCTGAGCAGCTTATAGTGACAGACTCCTTCTCCTTCAGATCACCTGGGATCTCAATTCTGGGCCTCGGGGGGGAATCTGGGGTTTTAAATCACACTTTTTACACTAAAGAATACAGCATATTAGTTTGTACCAGAGATTTGCATCTGCAAATGTGACCATTTTATTGTACAACTGTAATGACAATTCAGTTAGAGATCCCTCTTATGGAAAAACCTCATTATGGGACGCTCATGTAGATTTTTTAATCCACTTTTTTGGGTTTCTGTAACATTTCACAATAATGATATGGGTCATGGTGTTTGCTGTCTAAGCAACAGCTGCAACAGCATAAAAAACATACTAATACAACCAAACCTTACCTTGAACTGTTATTTGAAGACGATCACAAGAAGCTGTTGCCGTGAATGGCCCGTTCTCAATTCTGAAGAAGTATGTGTCAGTGTAACTTGTGATTAAACTGGAAAACAAGGTGGTGCAGTTTTTCTGACTCAGGTCTCCAGTAATACTCATTGTATAGGTGGTAACTGTCCCACTACTGTTGAAAATAACATTATTTCTATTGATGCCAAATCTGGAGTCATTTTTAATCCATACTCCAAAGGTTCTTGTGCTGTTGAAGTACTGATCTGGTTTAGCACTAAAGTTACATGGGATTATCAGACAAGATCCACTCAGTGCTTCCATGTTCTTTGGTGCAGTAATGGATAGGGATGGATTGTGAGGACAATCAGCCAGAGCACCTGTAAAATCAGTTTCACGATTAACAAAATGTGAAAGAAAATCTGTAGGGAGAAAACATTCATGATAAACAAAGCAGCAGTAAGTTGCATGCTGGTCTTTCTTCACTGTCTTGTTAACAGTTTCCTCATAAAACATTTCACTTTACAGTCAGAATGTGAACAAAATAACTAACGATCTGCTCTGATCTTTCTGCTTTTTTTTCTAAATGAAGATTGTAAATGATTCAAGTAACACACAGCTCACCTGAAACAAAGAAGAGGGTCAGTAACATGTCGTCGGTCATCATATTCACAGACAGAAACTGGCTCCTTAGATTGGCAAACACATAACACTGTTAATTTTCAGTTGTCTTAATCATATACTTATTAAGTTTTTACAAAGCATTCAATGTCTTTAAAAGGAACTTCCCTACTTCAACTTCATGCCAGAAACTTGCCCCATACAACCAGTGTTCAGTTTTTTTTATTATAAGTAACAATTAAAGATATCCACAGAGCTGTGCTTTATCAGTCAAATATAAAGTTCAGTAAAATGTTTTCTTACCAAATGAGCCCACAGATAAAAAATAAGAAAAAGTGAAGTTGTGATTGAAAATTGTGATGAAATGAGGAAATTTGTTATTTTTAGCAGAGCTACAACAAACCACCAAGCCGCTGTAGTATGAAAGAAAGAGGACTTTCTTTAAAATAATTGCAGTTCACTTCATTTGGTGGCAGAACTGCTAGATATCACATGACCCCCATGACTTAAACAGTTTTGTCACTGCTCATATCCTGTGAGTAAGGAAATCAGATATTACAACATCTTAAAAACTTTAGGTTTCAAATGACACGACTCGTTGCTAGCCTTCATATATACTAAACATGACTCACAATAATAATGACTTATTTGATACATACATTATATCAGCCCTCATCTACACAGATCCATACATGCTTTCCTCCTGAACACTCTCTGCTCTGTGAAAAGCTTATTCACAGACAATCTGAAAGTTCAAATATTAACCCTCCTTGTTCTGTCTTTTTCAAACCATCTTTATTTCATTTAACACACTTGGCATCCAATGGAAACACCAGTTAAGCCATGAAAATGACACATGGTCTAAGCATCTTTTTGGTATCTTAAGAACAAAAGAAAAAAGCCAGTGCTGTGATTCAGTTCAACCTGAGATACATGATTAAAGAAGATGCTTTTACTTTTTATGTTGATTTTAACAAAGAGAGAGCAGACAAAATACAAAAATATTATTCAAGCCTTTAAGAATTAATACCATTGAGTATTTAGAGAAAATCTAGACTTTATTGCAAGTGGCACACTAAGACTAATAAATGCAACATCGACAATACAGCATGTTGAACATAACATCTTCTTCATCTCCTTCTGGCTCATGATGGATGTAACTCAACTGCACTGTTGACATAAACTGCTTCTTCTGTGTCCTGTGGAAGGAAACAACACAGAGAGAGAGGTGTTAGTGCTCTGCAGTGGATTTACTGCAGCTCAGTTTCAGTAACAGTTACGGTAAAGATAAAAAAAAAAGAAATTGTGAAATGCTCCATTTGTTCACCCGCTAGTTGCTAACTTCCCCTGTCTGTAATGTCAAGTGTCATAATAAACTTTTTTGATAATTACCTCATTTCCTTTTAAAATGAATAGTGAACTTTCCTAAATGACTGCATTTATTTCTGATTTATCAAGATAAAGTGAGATGTAATGCATTGCATTGTCTCTTTAAACGGTATTGTCTTTGAAGGATTATTCCTGTTGGAGCTACATTAGAATCTATTTAAAGGTAGATGTTTCCCTCTTTCTGAGACCTGCAGACATATTAATAGTGAAGTAACTCTGGCAGCTTACCAGGTGGTGTAACTTCACTGGTTCTGTGGAGCGTCTTGATCTAAACCAGCTGCGAGAAAAAAGAAGAATGTTTTTGTTCATGCTATAATGATAATGATCTGTCTCATACAACCAAACCACATTTAAATTAGACCAATCAGTGTGTACTTGCAAATGATCATATCACAGAAAAGTGTGTCTCACCACTCAAACATGACCGATTTACTGACAAGCATTATGACTGCCAGGCTCTTCAATATAACTTCAACACCAATCTGTTCACCTGCAACACAGCAGCATGGTCACCATCCATCCATCCATCCATCTTCGTCCGCTTATCCGGTGTTGGGTCGCGGGGGGAGCAGCTCCAGCAGGGGACCCCAAACTTCCCTTTCCCGAGCAACATTAACCAGCTCCGACTGGGGATCGGCGTTCCCAGGCCAGGTTGGAGATATAATCCCTCCACCTAGTCCTGGGTCTTCCCCGAGGCCTTCTCCCAGCTGGACGTGCCTGGAACACCTCCCTAGGGAGGCGCCCAGGGGGCATCCTTACCAGATGCCCGAACCACCTCAACTGGCTCCTTTCGACGCAAAGGAGCAGCGGCTCTACTCCGAGCTCCTCACGGATGACTGAGCTTCTCACCCTATCTCTAAGGGAGACACCAGCCACCCTCCTGAGGAAACCCATTTCAGCCGCTTGTACCCTGGATCTCGTTCTTTCGGTCATGACCCAGCCTTCATGACCATAGGTGAGGGTAGGAACGAAAAACTGACCGGTAGATCGAGAGCTTTGCCTTCTGGCTAAGCTCTCTTTTCGTCACAACGGTGCGATAGATTGAATGCAATACCGCACCCACTGCGCCCGATTCTCCGACCAATCTCCCGCTCCATTGTCCCTCACTCGCGAACACAACCCCAAGGTACTTGAACTCCTTCACTTGGGGTAAGGACTCATTCCCTACCTGGAGAAGGCATTCCATCGGTTTCCTGCTGAGAACCATGGCCTCAGATTTAGAGGTGCTGATCCTCATCCCAACCGCTTCACACTCGGGTTGCGAACCGATCCAGTGAGTGCTGAAGGTCGCAGGCCGATGATGCCATCAGGACCACATCATCTGCAAAGAGCAGCAATGAGATCCCCAGCCCACCAAACTGCAACCCCTCCCCACCCCGATTCACGCCTCGATATCCTGTCCATAAATACTACAAACAGGATTGGTGACAAAGCGCAGCCCTGGCGGAGGCCAACCCTCACCTGAAACAAGTCCGACTTACTACCGAGAACCCGGACACAGCTCTCGCTTTGGTTGTACAGAGATTGGATGGCCCTGAGAAGAGACCCCTCACCCCATACTCCCGCAGCACCTCCCACAGTATCTCCCGGGGACCCGGTCATACGCCTTCTCCAAATCCACAAAACACATGTAGACCGGTTGGGCATACTCCCAGGCTCCCTCCAGGATCCTTGCGAGAGTGAAGAGCTGGTCCGTTGTTCCACGACCAGGACGGAATCCGCATTGTTCCTCCTCAACCCGAGGTTCGACTATCGGCCGAACCCTCCTTTCCAGCACCTTGGAGTAGACTTTACCAGGGAGGCTGAGAAGTGTGATACCCCTATAATTGGCACACACCCTCTGGTCCCCTTTTTAAAAAGGGGAACCACCACCCCAGTCTGCCACTCCTTTGGCACCGTCCCAGACTTCCACGCAATGTTGAAAAGGCGTGTCAACCAGGACAGCCCCTCCACACCCAGAGCCTTGAGCATTTCTGGACGGATCTCATCAATCCCGGGGCTTTGCCACTGTGTAGTTGTTTGACTACATCAGTGACTTCCGCCTGGGAAATCGGCGACAATCCCCGTTATCCTCCAGCTCTGCCTCTAACATAGAGGGCGTATTAGTCGGATTCAGGAGTTCCTCAAAGTGCTCCTTCCACCGCCCTATTACCTCCTCAGTTGAGGTCAACAGTGTCCCATCCTTACTGTACACAGCTTGGATGGTTCCCCTTCCCCTCCTGAGGTGGCGAACAGTTTTCCAGAAGCACTTTGGTGCCGACCGAAAGTCCTTCTCCATGTCTTCTCCAAACTTCTCCCACACCCGCTGCTTTGCCTCTTTCACGGCAGAGGCTGCAGCCCTTTGGGCCCTTCGGTACCCTGCAACTGCCTCCGGAGTCCTCCGGGATAACATATCCCGGAAAGACTCCTTCAGTCGGACGGCTTCCCTGACCACCGGTGTCCACCACGGTGTTCGTGGGTTACCGCCCCTTGAGGCACCTAAGACCCTAAGACCACAGCTCCTCGCCGCAGCTTCAGCAATGGAAACTTTGAACATTGTCCACTCGGGTTCAATGCCCCCAGCCTCCACAGGGATGCACGAAAAGCTCCGCCGGAGGTGTGAGTTGAAAGTCTGTTGGACAGGGGCCTCCTCCAGACGTTCCCAATTTACCCGCACTACACGTTTGGGCTTACCAGGTCTGTCCAGAGTCTTCCCCCACCCTCTGACCCAACTCACCACCAGATGGTGATCGGTTGACAGCTCTGCCCCTCTCTTCACCCGAGTGTCCAAAACACACGGCCTCAGATCAGATGAAACGATTATGAAATCGATCATTGACCTTCGGCCTAGGGTGCTCTGGTACCAGGTACACTTATGAGCATCCCTATGTTGAACATGGTGTTAATTATAGACAATCCATGACTAGCACAGAAGTCCAACAACAAACAACCACTCTGGTTTAGATCAGGGAGGCCGTTCCTCCCAATCACGCCTCCAGGTGTCTCCATCATTGCCCACGTGTGCGTTGAAGTCCCCCAGCAGAACAATGGAGTCCCCCACTGGAGCCCCATGCAGGACTCCAGTCAAGGTCTCCAAGAAGGCCGAATACTCCGAACTCCTGTTTGGTGCATATGCACAAACAACAGTCAGAGTTTCCCCCCCACAACCCGCAGGCGAGGGAGGCGACCCTCTCGTCCACCGGGGTAAACTCCAACACAGCGGCGCTCAGCCGGGGCTTGTGAGTATCCCCACACCCGCCCGGCGCCTCACACCCTGGGCAACTCCGGAGAAGAAAAGAGTCCAACCCCTATCCAGGAGTATGGTTCCAGAACCAAGACTGTGCGTAGAGGTAAGCCCCACCAGATCTAACCGGTAGCGCTCCACCTCCCGCACCAGTTCCGGCTCCTTCCCCACAGAGAGGTGACGTTCCACGTCCCCAGAGCCAGCGTCTGCCGCCCGGGTCTGGTCCGTCGAGGCCCCTGACCTTCACTGCCACCCATGTGGCATCGCACCCGACCCCAACGGTTCCTCCCACAGGTGGTGGGCCCATGGGATGGAGGAGTTGCCACGTAGCTTGTTCGGGCTGTGCCCGGCCGGGCTCCGTGGCAAACCCGCCACCAGGCGCTCGCCCGACGAGCCCGCCGTCTGGGCCTGGCTCCAGGCGGGGCCCCGGGCTTCCTCCGGCAGGGTCACTCCATCTCTGCTTAGCTTTTTCATTGGGGTTTTTGAACCATTCTTTGTCTGGCCCCTCACCTGAGACCACTTTGCCTTGGGAGACCCTACCAGGAGCACAAAGCTCCAGACAACACAGCCCTCAGGTTCACAGAGACACACAAACCTCTCCACCACAATAAGGTGATGGTTCACGGAGAAGCATGGTCACCTTCAAATTAATGGGACATTTTATAAAACATATATAGTTAAGAAAAAGAGCAATACAGTTTCTGCAGCAAAAGAACAAGAGCAGGTGTGGCAGAAAATTGCTGATCGAGTCAATGCGTGAGTATTCATTTAAAAAATAAATAAAGTTTTATTCAATTAAATTTTATTTATAGTATCAAATCATAAAAAGGGTTATCTCAAGACACTTTACAGATAGAATAGGTCTAGACCACACTCTATAAAGACCCAACAATTCCAGTAATTGCCCCAAGAGCAAGCATTTAGTGCGACAGTGGCGAGGAAAAAAACTCCCATTTAGGGAGAAACCTTGGGTGGTGAGGAAAACTCCCTTTTAGGGAGAAACCTCAGACTCTTGGCTCTTGGTAGGCGGTGTCTGACGGTGCCGGTTGGGGGTGTGATGAACAGTGGCAATAATAGTCACAAAAAAGATATTCGAACTATGACTAGAAATAGTAGTTGTAGTAGTTCATGGTGTAGCAGGGCACTGCAGGGAGTTACAGGGTGTAGCAGGACATAGCAGGGCACTGCAGAGCATATCTGGAGTTTAATACTTATTTAACATTTCTGTGTCTGCGTGTGTCTTCATATTTATTCAGTTCGAACCCAGCGGGCACAAAACGCACTTGGCAGCAACTGAAGATGAAGTACATGGTATCATTTTGTTTCAAGCAATTGTGATGTTTAGCATTAGTGGGATTTTCTAAGTGTAGTGGGGAAGACTTCCCTTAGTGCAGGTAAATGTGTAGTGGACCTGAATGCAGGCTTGGCCTGACCCCTCCCGTGGCCAACCCCAATCACGGCTAGGCTACATGAGGCACCTGCGCTCTCCCTGCTGTGGCTGATGCTACGTTTACATGTGGCCGGCTATTTTCATAAACGGATATTTCAACCTCTCCATTTTAAAAAATAACATCGTACACAGCTGTCAGTTTTCAGAAAAGTGTTCGTTTACATGAACCCGTGTATACATATATATATATATGCCGTTAATGCATTATGGTGTTGTTTTGCCCATTTCTTAGTTTCGATGTTTAGTTCTGTTTTGCCCTTTGGTTATCTTATTTTTTGTCTTTAGCTTGTTTTCATTAAGTTTAGGTTTGATTTGCATTTATTGTACTGCCCCTTTATTGTTGGCGAATTTGTGAGTTTTCTTTGTTTATTTAAAGACCTAATGTTATGCTCATTTTCAGGTTCATAATTGTATTTAGAGGTTGTACCAGAATAGGTTTACATGGTTTAATTTTCAAAAAACACCATCTTTTTGTCATACTACACATCCTCTTTTCTTTTTCTGTTGAGCTCTCTGTTTTAGCTACAGAGTGAGGCATCTCACTTCTGTTCCATCTTTGTTGGGAGTTGCACATGCTCAGTACCTAGGTAAGGACTACTAGCATAGACTGTATATTATTAACAGTCTACGACTACTAGCCAGTCATAAGGACTACTAGCCAGTCAGAAGCAGAGTAGGGCGGGCCCTGTCAAACAAGCTAGTGGGATCCAACAATAACTTTTTCAACATCACAAAACTACCCGTATTTAATAGTGTCTTTAAAAGTAACACTAAGTGCACTTATGCATGCAAGTCCCTAAATTTGTGCTTAATAAACAAATTAGAACTCTTTTTCAGCCAATAAGGGGGAGGGGGGGTGTACCAGCACTCACAGGGGCTGAAGAGATGGTCCTCAGTCAGAACAGTGGTTGAAGCTTGTCGGCTGACCCCACTACCAACGAAACTGTTATTTATTTAGGAAATTGTGATGTGGCCTGCACTGTTGTAAAAACTAAATTTGAACGTTTTAAATTTACTTACAGGAAGATGATGTCACACCGCCAGCTGTCACAATGGAAGATAGAGAAAGACTATTGAGATTGACACCTTCTAAAATACCAGTCTAAATGATGGTGTACCACAATAAAACGTACACCTTATTTCTTTAACAGGGCAATGCTGGGTGGGGATTACAAGAACGAGTATGAGAGGCCATCCACTTCTACAGCCCAGCTTGGCTCTGTAAGATATTCAGCATTAGCCCATGACTTACAATGAAATTAGGAAGGCCTGGCACTGTGAAATTGTATGTAATTTTCAGTTCCTATAGCTCCCTGTGAAAACAGCTGGTCTACTTGGAGAAAAAGATCAGCCACGGTCTGTGCATGTATGGACAATTAACTCTAAGTGAAATTGTAATTAGAACTTAAACTATATAAATAAAAACCAAATGCTTTGTAGGGAAAAGAAGAATACATGGTGCAGGTTATGTTATTTGCAGAGCACACGCAAGCTTTCCACAGCATGAAATAACTAGTTATTTCTAAACTGTTTTGTCAGTTATAAATATGACTCATGATTGAGTTATCAGCTGTCCATTAACCCCAAGTGAATAAATCGAAAGGCTAATAACAAATTGCTCTACAAAAAGACTTTTATTCAATAACAGAAAACACACTTTGATAAAACCCTAATACACTCAGGAAAACACGGCTATTTTCAATTTTACATCAAATCATGTTTGGTCGATACATACAGTTGTTCAGCTGAACTAATCCCAACCTCTTATTGTGTTGCAGTTTCCTCCTGCCTTACTGGGAGCTCTATGCTGGGTTTCATACTAGGTGTTAATAATTACAACAATTACTTCCCAAAAGAATCAAAGGGAGCCCTCTGTTCAGTCTATTTTCCCTTCCTAAATTTGCCCGGCGTGGCTCCGGTCTTCTGCTTCTTTTTTGCTGATCCTTTAAGCTCAGGTTCCTAAGTAACGCAAAAAGGAATAAAAACAACTGAGTCCAACATTCAGAAGATAACATGTACAACATCACTACCTACTGTAAGAATAAACTGACAATGCACACATAATAAAGCAGCCTACTGAACACCTCTGCTTACGTTTTAAAAAAAGTTACTTTTTTAAGTAAGACTGAATATAGATTCTGACATTGGGTAGTGCACATTACATACTACTGTAGGTGGTCAGATTAATAATTACTTTAAGGCAATGATTTCATCATTTTGGAAACACATGACCTAAATGTACCTTTCGTTTGGAGGACAGAGATCCAGTGATGGTGAAGAAAGAGTCCAGTCGTCCCTGTGTGCTGCCCTGTCGGCTCTTCAGAATCTTCTTACAGCCGTTACGGATCCTGTCCTCACTGCACACACATACCCAAAGTAAGTCAATCAATTAAAACGGCCATGCTATTCTGCGCCTAAGCAGCATTTAGAAGATGGTGAGAAACAAAAGCGATTAACAGAACAAACTGAAATTGTGTCTCCTGTAAAGAGTTTATCCTGAAGAGACTCTGGTATGTGCTGTAAACCTTAAATCATATGTGAAAAGGCTGTGGGCTGTGCCTCTCTGCAGTGCAGCCTAGTGGTCAGATGGTGTATAAACAGCTGGTCTGATATAATTATTGGAACAACAGATGTCTTCATCATGACTATCAATGCAAGAAATCCTAATAAGCAATCAAAGAAGATGGATCCAGCACAGTGCTGAAAAGAATCTTCCGATGGTTCACCTGAACTGTTTCTCGGCGCACATGAACTGGATCAGTGCCTCCTCATCCGGCTCGTTCCACTTCAAATCCACTGTGGAACAATCCACCACTTCTGCCTTCAAGAACAAACCCCGGGCCTCCTTGTACAGCCAGTCCTCGGGTGCAGGGTGCTTCTGCGTGAAGGAAAGCAAGACACACGCAAAGAATCAGAACCAAACCTCCATGTTTAACTGCCGGAACTTCTGGATTGTAGCAGACATCGACTCACTTTGGGGTCAATGTTTTCTAAGATCTCCTCAATGCAGCCGTGCTGTCTGATCAGGTCAATGGCTCTCTTGGGGCCAATTCCCTTGATGGTGCCGCAGTAGTCACAGCCCAGCAGAATACACAGGTCTATGAACTAGGATGGACCGTGGAAAGAAAAAGGAGTTCACGTAAGAAAGAGCAAAATATCACTCTTGCACCTGCTCCACCGGTGTTTACAGTTCTAATTAGCAGGAGGACTGTGAATTTCAGGGAAATATTGGTCATGGCATGCCGACACTGCACTGTAGGGTGACAGCTTGCAGAGGGAACAATCAGCATGATGAAAGCAGAGCAGGTTGTTGAAATTTAACTCTTGAGTAAATATTGTGCTGCACCTTTCTCAAAGTAAAAAAAACAACATTACCTGTTCATTGGTCAGGCCGATGTCCTGCAGGATACGACTGAAGTGGAACTCTTGGATAGGAAGTTTCCTAAAACAAATAAAATCCCTTGATGTATTATAAAGTGCATAAAAGAATACATTGTCATTATTATTATTATTATTATTAGTGTTGTAACGAGGAGCATATGGTCTCCTCTTCCGAGCCTTAAATATACACAATTATTTAAGGGGATTTAATGGACGTCAGATGTTTAGGTTCATAATGACTGAGATGTGTTACCACCTCAATAAAACAAAGGAGAAAATACCGGGGACAGTAGTACTCTTTCATATGGTTTCATGGCTGTAGTACTTGTGTACTTGTTGTATGTGGTGTTTCTCCTGTAATATTTAGAGTGGGTTGGACAACCCAACAACACTGCCATCATTAAAATAGAAGATATTAATAACTTTGATAATTTGGCCACATTTTTCCACCAAACAATTAGAATTTTATTATTATCAAGTATAGAAATAAGATGAATTTACAGGTTTTATCAAAATACTGTAAGTGCCAGAACCAAAATAGGAGAAAACCTCAAGCCATGTCTATTCTCAGGACATCTCTGCTACGAGAAGGATGCTGTGATGGTGGGATGCAGGTGTAACATTACTTTGCTTCACTGGCAGTGAGGTGTCTGAGCAGGACGTTTGTCCCAAAGGTCAGCCCATCCATATCCTCTGTTGCTGTAGCAAAGACCTTCCCTTCTTTAACCAGAGCAGCACAGGTGGCCTCCGCCTCACATGGAGCCTGCAACACAAAACACATCAAATTACATTTCACTGAATTATTCACTCACACCTTTCCTGTTGCAAGTGATTACTCGGACATGGAGAGAAAAAAAAACGCTCTAGTTGCCAGGCATACAGTAGAGCAGGAGGCAGTTCACTGTACATTCACTTCAAATGCACTTCTTTAATTCATGGACATTTCCTTCCTAATGACACAATTTAAAAAAAACATTAGTTGTTTATGTTTAACATTACATTTTCTGTCTTTCAGACTTTTTTTTTTTTTTTTTTTTTTTTTTTATTTTTTTTTTCTTTATTTCTATAGGACAGCTCAGACTTGAAATGGGAGAGGAGAGGGGAGAATGACATGCAGCAAAGGGCCGCAGGTCGGAGTCAAACCCGCAGCCACTGCGTAAAGGTGTAAACCTCTATATATGCGCTCCCGCTCTACCAGGTGAGCTAACAAGGCGTCCGTCTTTCAGGCCCTTTTCAGCCTATTCTGACACTAAATATGCAACTGGAAAATAATGATAAACATGTTAGAAAGAGCACTGAAAAAGAAAAGTTTGCAAAAAACATTGTCAATACAAATGTGGAAATATTCTTAGAGCCAGCAAGAGTTGCAAAGTGAGAGTGGATCTTACCTCGATGAAGGGCACTCCCATCAGGGTCAGCAGCTTCTTACACTCATCATTATGCTGCCTGGTGACTTTTACCAGACGCTTGCTGAATTTGTCAATATTCTCTTGTTCCCCTGGGTGGAGACAAACCATTTTGCCCACATTTTAATACATAAAAGTAAAACGTTTTTACAATCTCTACCATGTAAACAAAACTTATTATATAACTTATATACATGACACTGATCACATTGGTTTACCCGTTAATTGGCAAAAAAAGCACACTGATTTTGATCTCCCATTAACAGTCAGGGCCTACATGAAAACACAGCACAATAAAGCCAGACTTGCACCACTCATGATTACGGTTTAGTAACATGAAAAAGTAACTGTACCCATTTCCTGGGCCTGAGCAAGCATCTTTTCAGCTTCTGCCCTCCTCTCCCCTCTCTTCTCCAGCTGGGGGTGACAAGAAGAGCAAAGACAGAGGAAGAGAAAGATGAAACAAGAGACAGAGGGCGTAGCTTACAAAAAACAAACCTAATTCATTATTGAAACAGGAAGATGAGAGCAAATATAAGTCTGTACAATTTTCATGTGACATATTTGCCTCTTTCTATTGCCAAATAAATGATTTACACATACAGACAGCGTTCAAATAGTTTTTGCTATCTATCGAACAACAAATTACAGAGACTAACACAGTGGTTAAACAAAGTACAGAGTGCCATTTTCAGAAACTCAAAAAAAACATCATGCCACATTTCTGATTACACTGTTGTTGACGTAAGAAGTGATCAAGATTACAGGTGAAATGCAAACAACAGCAATACTACACAGCAATAAAAAGAACTGGACAGCTACTCCCGCAATAACAGCATTCAGAGCCCATACTAACCTCTGCTGACTTGAGCTGTGGGGGCTTGCCGTCAAACACGTACACAGGTTTGATGCCGTTTTCCAGCATGCGGATTGTCCGGTAGAACATTCCCATCAGGTGGCTGAGAAAAAGAGCAGGTAGCAGACATATTTCAGCCTTGTGTCAAGATGTGAGCTACCTAGGGTAGGATTAATCCCAGAACTGTATCTCTAAAGTGTCCCCCACTATGACATCACAATCTGAATTTCAAAGTGTCTGTCTGTATTGCTGGGGGGTTGTACCTCGTTGTCTCGCCATCCTCATTCTGCAGAAGGTTCCCATCCTGTCGCACAGCAATCAGGAACTGGTACATACACATGGAGGCATCTATAGCAATTTTTCTGCCTGCAAAAGTTCAGAAAAGCAGTTTGGCATGTTAAAAACAGCAGTGGGTATCAAAACAATGTTTTACATTGCATTTTCCATATATAACCTGATTTTGATGCAAACCTTCAATCACTATATTATAAAGTAGTGTAAAGCAGTGATTCTCAAACTTTTTTTCAATAATGTACCCCCCTTTGAAATATTTTTTAGTAACGTACCCCCTGACGAGTGCAAAGCATTTTTGGTAGAAAAAAAAGGCTATATAAAGAGATACATTACAGCTCTGCACCATTTAGTGTCTGATTTACTTAAGCTTGTAACTGAAACACACTTAAATGTTACTTCAGATGTTTAGAATCCATAACTAAATACATTTTATTAATTATGCATGACTGATATATTTGAAATTAACATTTGTAAAAGGAATCTCACGTACCCCCTGCAGTACTCCAAAGTACCCCTAGGGGTACACGGACTCCCATTTGAGAAACACTGGTGTAAAGTATAGGGCTGCACAATATATAGTTTTTTTTTTTTTTTAAATCGTTCATCACGATATCAACTGGTGCAATATACACATTGAGTAAAGGCTGCGATTAAGTC
The DNA here is from genome assembly GCF_004354835.1 of Perca flavescens. Taxonomy (NCBI): domain Eukaryota; kingdom Metazoa; phylum Chordata; class Actinopteri; order Perciformes; family Percidae; genus Perca; species Perca flavescens. The sequence goes on from NC_041352.1 coordinate 9,896,631, forward strand.
ATACTAGGGCTTTGTTAATACAAGACAAAAAAAATAACGTTTTCAACAATCAATTTGAAATTATTAGTACACCACTATGATACATTGTTGGGTAATGTTAACTACTGACTTATTTGGTCCCGGGCTCTATTAATCTTTATTGAATTACAAAGACCTACAATCTATGTTATACCTCCATATCCATATCCATATCCCATTTACCCAAGGAGATCATTAAACTTTAATTTGATCTAATTATCACTTCTTATGCAGGCCTCATCAATATGTAGGGGAAGAGACCCGTACCAAAGTAGTTCTTGATGTCTTGCTCTTTGATGGCACCGGGGGCCTGGTCAGCAATCAGCTTAGCAAGTCCGTGTATTCCCATTGTGTTGGGCTGAAGTTAAACTGCAATCACCAAAGTCTGAAAAACAACGAAATCATTTTAATTCTATTATCATATAGCTACATCCATCATCCTGACCACACTCGGAGCAATACGACCCAATTTTAAAAGTTTACATTTTGTTTACATATGTGCTGCTTTATTGGATCCATGCCGAATTCAAGACAATGTATTGGCAATATCTAAAACATAATGTAAGCTTGCTCTGTGAGTGTGGATTTACACTGAAAGACGGCCACATTAAATTGTCAGTTTATTTAAGGAAATCTGGGTTGCGGGGACCGAACGTATCCTGACCAGTCCGTTAGCTTTGCCGCACAGAGGTAGCTAAAAGCTGCATAGATACAGCTAGATGAAGGGCTAAAACATAAATAACGTCACACATATTCATAATGTAGATGCTTTTAGCGCAATAACTGTCACCGGTATGCGTTATATGTTTGATTACATGTTACTGTTTCAACTCACCAGTTAGCTGTTACACTCGAGTTTGTGCACACTTGTCCCCTGCGTCTCGGGCGCGAGGAATTACCTCTCTTTCGCGGGAAATCAAATAGCAGGCATAGCCTATCAATCTGTCGAGCACGGCATCGTCAAAGACGCTGAAGAAGTGCGCATCGATAGTGCAGGTACGATTAAACGGGTCTGAGTTCTAACGAGGAAGTAACGGAAAGGGCATTCGATTGGTTCATTGAGGTTGAAGGAAATCCGGTCAAAACAGCAAAATAATACAGTCGCTTAGGTAGAAGCTCAAACGGTTTAAATGTTGGTTTTTGGTGGCGTTAAAGCACAAAAGTAAACCACATTATTTTCAAATGGCTTGTGAGAGGGACATTTTACCGGCTGCGAGTAACCGGTAACGTCGGAGATGTATTTTTGTTTCTCCGCCCACTCCGGAAAACTCAACTGAGTCGTCGTTATTTTTATTAAGGTGACGTGGAGTCGGACCCCTCTTCTACTGTCGCATGTGTCAATAAAAAAAGTACTTGGTACCCGGATATGATCGCAATGAATGCATAATAGGTTGGGACATTTCACCGAGGATTTTCAAGATGTACAGCTGTAAATCTTTACATTGAGCTCCATCATCTGCGCATACCGGAGCAGAGGAGACTGTCGGGGCCTGGAGTCCGAGAAATCCGGCAGACAGACAGGTTTTGTTGGATCTGCAGCATTTGGAACTGAAGTGACATAACATAACAGTGAAACTGGTAGTGCATATTTTTCTAACCTCTTGCCTGTAGTCATTTGCTGTCTTGGTGAGTCGGGGCTGAAAATGAATAAAGCAGTGTTGATGTAGGCTAGATAAGTTGACTGTTTTGTGTGACTCAGTGAGGCCCCTCATTATTATCACGTTTATTTCCATGGAATCTGCTGAACAAATAGGAGGTGCCCTGCGTTTTGTGGCACTTTTTTTACTTGACCTTCCTTAGTCTTAGTGCAGTAAATTAGGGAATAGACCAGTTATTTCTTATTTCTTATACTTAACTCACTGTCAGTACAAATAGTTTTTAAAAGCACGACTGCTTTGGCATAGTGCTATAGTTGTCAGTTGCTGCTGTTGTTATTTGTCCAGCTAATATAATTCTGAGAACCCCCCAAGTTTTTAGATGTAACAAAAAAAACAAAAAAACAACCTTGGCTGTCCTGGCACTACAAAGTTCAGGAGGTCCGGACCTGCAGGTGTGATGCTACTCTAAAGAGGCATAAGAGGAAACAGTCTGACACAGGGGATCATTGATTATTGACAAGTGATCAGCTTCTTGAGACTTCACCTTTTTGCTGAAACTCGACAGAGAGCACACCTAGGCCAGTGCCACGCTGTATGCTACTCTGGTCAGAAACCAGCTAAATCCATATTTTAGTGTGAGAAAAAAAATGACCACTATTTAGCATCCACATACACTCTCCTTCAGGGGCATTCACATTTAAACTAAAATCTGCTGTCACCATCTGCATTCCAACTTTTATTTAACATTAACACTGAAAGTCAGCATAGTGATGCAGAACACAGGCAAGACATTTTTATCAACTAGATTTTAATTGCATTAATAATGCAATTAAACTCACAGACCAATCCCAAATTTTGCATTGTGACATCTGACCATGGATCAACCATGGACCATAGATCAGCCTCTTAAATTCCTTTTTATATATCAAAAGTGATGAGACCTGTTTTGCTTTGTGATGTTGAAGACACAATTTGTATTGCTAAACTATTGATTTTTAATACATAGTTATGGTAGGTCATTAGTTTTGTACATGCAGGGCTTTCCTCAAAGAAAAAAGGAAACAATGGCGCTGTTGCATCATCATTTCCCTTTCAAAATGTGGTGTTGTGCATGCAAGTTTAGTATGCAGTGTACAAACTGTGTTTCTATTTTGAAATTGAAAGCAACATCTAACTGTGGAATTCTGGGGAGACCCCTGTAGTGTTAAAAAAAAAAATAGCCGACAGATGCTCATTTAATTATAGTCAAAAGGCCCCTCTGGACTAATACAACTGATGAAATACATTGTAACTAATTGTGGTTACACAGTGTCTCACAGTTCTGTCTGAGTGTTTCTCAAATGCCTGCTGTGTTTGTTAGACCGTTAAGGGAGTGACATTGCATAAAATGTTCCACTTGACACATAAATCCTCACATATCAAGTATAAGTGGCATGGACATGACCTAATTTCCTGACTTGAAATGAGAGGCATACTGTAAGTCTCAGGACAGACCGTCTAGTTTAAATCACAGCTGTCCCCCATGAACTGATGAACTGTCCATCTTTGCAACAGGGGTTATGCAGTGTGGAATAGGACACCTGCCAGGTGGCTGCAAGAGGACGATGGGCCTGCACTGCGTCTTGATCCTGTGCTTGTTCTCAGGCTGGGTTGTGGGCTACAAGCAGGGGGAGAACGTGACTCTCTATGTCAACAAAGTGGGTCCTTATCATAACCCCCAGGAGACATATCACTACTACACCCTGCCTGTTTGCAGGCCGGAGAAGGTCAGTCTTTATTCTGTTTCACTGTGTATTAATGGGCTACTGAAATCCACAAAGGAACTGTAGAATATGTTGTCATGCTAAATGTAGACACTAATGTGGATACCACTAATAAGGATAACACATACATCTCTACATATCTTGTCAAATGTGTTTATCTGAAAGGTCCTGTAGCTCCATCTGGCCACAAAATGGAAATGTTAAAATGATTCTAAAAAAGGGTCCAACGAAATGGCTCTGAGATGGCATTTTTTTCCTATGCCGATGTGTTTACTTGTGAGCAAGACGTAGCATTAAAAGGGATTTTATTTGAGACTTTATTTTGGGACTTCACTGATGAGGGCTTGGTTGGATTGTTGCAAAATCTATGAACAATTTTTAATGAATACAGAATAATTAAAATGGTCTTACAGGAAAAAATATGTTCAAATGTATTTTTGAATTTCCATTTATTATTTACCCACCTTTTTTCAGTCACTGCTTTCCACAATTTACAATAGCAGCAACTTATTTATTACCCACCATTATGGGATATGGTACTTCAACACCAAGCACGCACTGATGAAGTGTGATTGTAGCCACTTGTGTTTTTGTTTTCAGTTTGCCCGCTATGACTACATCATTGCTGTGTTCGCTGTTTTGAAATCACTTGCTCACAGAATTGTGACCAGCTAATGCTTTGTGCTGCTTTTTTTACACTCTGTTACTCATATTGTAAGACTTCTTCTTCAGGTGCATCACAAGTCCCTGAGTCTAGGGGAAGTGTTGGATGGTGACAGGATGGCAGAGTCCTTATATTACATCCGATTCAGAGAGAACGTGGAGAAAAAAACACTTTGCAAGCTCACTCTTTCAGAGAAACAGGTATTTATTTACAGACCGGGATAGTAACACTTAACACTTCTACTACCAGACATCTTGGGTTAAGCTTTGATACTCTGGGCTCATGGTGGATTTAAGCTGTTTATACTTTATTAAGTGGCTCAATTTTAAATTGAAATTACTGTATGTCATAAATGGTCAGTGGATGGTAGATGATGCAAGACAAGGATCATTTTATATGACAAATTTTGCAGTTACTTTTAATAATTATCATTGCTTAACATTTCCTCGGGTAGATGGTTTTCTTGGATATGCTAGTCTATATTTTAAAACGATTAAAAGGCTGGGGCCCTTGAATGCATGGGATGTGATCGCGGATATGTTTTGTGTGTGTCAGGTGGACGAACTTCGTGAGGCTATCGAGGAACTGTTCTACTTTGAGTTTGTCCTGGATGACATTCCAATCTGGGGTTTTGTGGGATACATAGAGGAGAGTGGCTTCCTGCCTCACAGCCACAAGGTAAATTCATTTGTGCTTCTGAAAGATTGGAAGATATTTGGAGTAGATTGGATTCCATCAGGGAAACAAAAAGAAAGACCGATGCAAAGTATTATGCAAAGTTCCCGTTTCAGCTGAACCAAATTCACTGTCATTGTTCTTATCTCTCACTCGCTCCTTTTTCTTCTCTCTCTCTCTCTCTCTCTCTCTCTTTTGTTCTGTCTTTTTCTCTCTCCTTTTCCCTTTCTCCCAACAGGTGGGTTTGTGGACTCACCTGGACTTCAACATCGAGTATAATGGCGACTCAGTGATCTTCGCCAACGTCTCAGTAAAAGACGTCAAACCTGTTCCCCTGGAGGAGGGTGCGGGTGCAGCGGTGGGCGTAGTCGGAGTGGGCGGAGGCAGCCTGACGGTCACCCACACCTACAGCGTGCGCTGGTTCGAGTCCCCCCTGCCTCACGCCCGGAGATCCGAGCGCCTACGAGACTACTCGTTCTTCCCCAAAACACTGGAGATCCACTGGCTCTCCATCATTAACTCACTGGTGCTGGTGGTGCTGCTGCTGGGCTTCGTCATCATCATCCTAATGCGGGTCCTTAAAAATGACTTTGCCAGGTCAGTCAGCAAAGGAGCTAAAGTGGTTATTTTTGGAGCCAATGTATTGGAAACTTTATCTTCCATGTCTTTTAAATAAATATTAAAAGGATATAGTGAATGAAAGGCTGACAAAGACTTCAACGCAACGTCAGCATCACTTTGGGTAAGAAATCTTAGGGAAAAAACATTTAGGCTATAAAGGCTATTGAAATATCTTAAATATAGTTATGTTACATTTGAATTGTTTACCAATGCAATAACAAATTAGTCAACTTACAGAAAATGAATCTACAGTGATTTGGAATAGCTTTGTTTTCTTGTTTTTCTTACAATTTGTCATAACAAGCAATATGAAGACATCACCTTGTGGTCTGGGAAATTTTAAAAGCATTTCTCACAATTTTGACAGTATAAAATGTCATCACAAAATCATTTGATTAGTTGAAAAGACAATAAACACATTGGTCAAAAATAGAAATAGTCAGTACCGTAGTTGCAGCCCTAATTGTACTTTTTATTTGTACTTGCTGCAATCAGGTAGGAAAGGATACCAGTTGCATATACATTTCTTAAATATTATGGCCTTAAATGTATACATTGTGGCTTTTATCATGCTGGAAATTATACATAAGTCTAGCTACAGGGTAGTTTGGATATTGTATACTTGCAGGCATAAGCCCCTCTGACATCTGCCTTGCATACAGCAGGTTTTCTCCTGAAATTGTGTGAAGTTGATGTGTTTCTTTGTGCACTATTCCATGCAGACCTTAATTTAATCCAAATTAAAGGTGAAACTTGTGGACGTCTCCTGCTCGTCAGGTACATGATAACATCCTGAGTGAAAGCATTTTCCCCCTCACCTGCAGGTATAATGTGGAGGAGGAGGGCGGCTGTGATGATCTGGACCAGGGAGACAATGGCTGGAAGATCATACACACTGATGTCTTCAGGTTTCCCCCTTACAAAAGCCTGCTGTGTGCCGTGCTGGGAGTGGGGGCTCAGTTCCTTACTCTTGCCACAGGTGAGCATTCATTCTGAAATACACCCAAACACAGCAGCACACGCGGCTGAACGTGGACACACACACATGGACACACAGAGTGACATAACAACTAGAAACCACATAATGGCATATACACGCAATTCATATGTAGAGACCCTTAGATGCAGGAGTCTGATCACTCTAATCCCTCCCCATTGCTATAGGAATCATCTTTATGGCATTGCTGGGAATGTTCAATGTGCACCGCCATGGTGCCATCAACTCTGCAGCTATCGTCCTGTACGCTCTCACCAGCTGTGTGTCAGGCTACGTGTCATGCAGCTTCTACACACAGATCAACGGCCAGCGCTGGGTGTGGAACATCATCCTCACCTCGTCGCTCTTCTCCGGTGAGTCCGACATAAGAAGGGTTTGGGATCACTTCACACTTTGGTTGTAAGCGCAGGGTAAAAAAGTTCGTAGAGCGCTTGAACATGTACTGAAGCCTGAAACGTTTTCACAAATAAACCATGTTCATTTACTTACTGATAATGAAAACTCAATTTGTCTGTAATGGATTCAGATATATTCAGATGTTTTTATACCCATTTCTTTCCATCCATTCTCCATCCTTGCTTAGTTTGCTCTTTATTTCCTCCTGTTTCTCCCCACTACTCTCACATTATTTCTGTCAGCATTTTTTTATTCATTGCAAAATTAGGTAATCAACTTGAAGGATTTTTAGGAAAACATGATAACAAACGGATACCGATCATTTTTAATCCAACTGTTTATCTTAGTTTGCCACATATTGTAAATGAAATTTCAAAATTTAAATGCTTATTCTTTTAAATTTAGCTGCTGGCTGAGACGAACCAGCCCTTTCTCCCCCTTTCAGCGGTTAATCCACATGGCTAATTATTATGCATGTCAATGACATTGTCGGACCTTGCCAGTAAAGGTGTAAATAGCAGCTACACCTCAGCAGGGGAAGGACTGATACTGACTGATGTTTATGACAAATACATCTCTTAAATCTCTTTATTCTTTCTAAACTCAGTATGAGTTTATACAGTGACTTTGCTGTTTAAAACCTTTCTGTTGCTGCTGTTACATTATTTTCGTTGTACAATGTGACAATGCTGCCCTACTCAGTTAATCATTTATTCATTCATCTATAATGAATTAACAGCATTCACACTTTGCAGGAGTACTTTGTTCAGGTTCAGGAAGTTGTTTGAAAAAAACAGCCCTCTGGCACATACAACTTCCTGGTCTTATTCAAAGTGCTCTAAGCGATGTCACACGTATTTTAGGCTACTCATTTTTGGTCACATACAGCAAACATCTCCTCACTATCCGCGAGCTGCCTGTCCCCTGAACACACTGTAAAAAAATGCGGCCTCTATAGACAGCCCAGGCTCCACAAACGGCAACAAAGAAAAATTGGACAAAACGGGATGAGGAGGAGGGAGGGGCGAGCTAGCCTCGTTTTGTTTGAAAATACTTCGAACGTCAACAAGAAGTGCCATCACCCAACATCGCTTAGAGCACCTTTAAGTTATTAAAGGTCCAATGACATGGTGCTCTTTGGATGCTTTTATATAGGCCGTAGTGGTCCCCTAATACTGTATCTAAAGTCTCTTTCCCGAAATTCAGCCATGGTGCAGAATTACAGCTACTAGAGCCAGTCCCACAATGAGCTTTCCATAGGATGTGCCATTTCTGTGTCTGTAGCTATTGAGGAGGAGAGTGGGAGGTGCAAGGTGGAGGGTGGGGGTGTGACTTTGACCAACTGCCACTTTGCTCGTTTGAAAGCCATGATGTCTCTCTCATGGGTGGGCCAAATTCTCTGGGCGGGCAAAGCAGAGAAAGGGGAGGTAACCTTGCTCCTTATGACCTCATAAGGAGCAAGATTCCAGATCGGCCCATCTGAGCTTTCATTTTCTCAAAGGCAGAGTAGGATACCCAGGGCTCGGTTTACACCTATCACCATTTCAAGCCAATTGGGGACCATAGGCAGGCTGGGGGAACTCATTAATGTTAAAAAACCTCATAAAGTGAAATTTTCATGCCATGGGACCAGCCGTATCATCATCAATCATTATATTTTCATCATTAAAAACACTGATATAATGGGTAATTTTTTAGCAGTACTCTGGGCCACAGTTTCCCAAAGAATTACCTGGAATAATTAAAAACAATGTCCATCCTTTAATCAATTGGCCCTTCATTCCCACAGCTCCTCTGTTCCTGACATGGAGTGTTGTTAACTCGATCCACTGGTGGAGCGGCTCCACTCAGGCTCTGCCGGCCACCACTGTGCTCCTCATTCTGGGTGCGTGGGTGCTGGTGGGCTTTCCACTCACTGTCATCGGCGGCATTGTGGGAAAGAACCGAGCCGGCAGCTTCCAGGCGCCATGCCGCACTCGCAACATCGCCCGGCAGATCCCCACGCAGCCCTGGTACAAACACACGGCTGTACACATGGCCATCGGCGGATTCCTGCCATTCAGGTGAGATGTCTTTGTGTGTGAAAAAGAGCTGCTTGGCTCATAGGGTGAATACCTAGATTAACACTAAAGGTAAAGAGAGCTTTTCTCTAAATCACCATTCAACGGTTAATATGACCACTGTAGTAGTCATATATAAAAATATTTCCATTATCAAAATTAGATTTTTGGTAGCAATAATGACATTGCACGATGAGATTTTATTTGTACGTCAAGAATGGAAATAGGATAATTAATTGTCAAAGAATGAAAATATAATGGAGGTCCCTAATTTGAATGTATTTCTACACTTATTGGTGTTCTGTTTTTTAGCTTTTGTATTACTTATAGGTCCAGAATAGTTTGGAGAATGTGTATAATCTACTCTGCAAAAGTTTTCCGTAAAAGTTTCTTTGTCATCTTGACTGACGGAGCCGTTTTTTTAAAATTACTATTCTAAGGATGTATTCACCGTGATGAGAAAAAAATATTACAGCCTATTGAATTTAATTATTTCTTCGATAATTATTTTTTTTTTCCTCCCCCAGTGCCATCTCAGTGGAGCTGTACTACATCTTTGCCACGGTTTGGGGCAGAGAGCACTACACCCTCTATGGCATCCTGCTGTGCGTCTTCGCCATCCTCCTCTCAGTGGGAGCCTGCATCTCTGTTGCTCTCACCTACTTCCTGTTGTCTGGCGAAGACCACCGGTGGTGGTGGCGGAGTGTCCTGAGCACCGGCTCCACTGGCCTCTTCATCTTTGTCTACTCTGTTTTCTACTACCGGAACCGGTCCTCTATGAGCGGCCTGGTGCAGAGCACCGAGTTCTTTGGTTACTCTCTGCTCACAGCGATGGTGTTCTCGCTGATGCTGGGCAGCGTATCGTTCTGGGCCTCACTGGCATTTATTCGCTACATCTACCGTAGTCTCAAGATGGACTAGACATCAAATGTGCATACCAGACGTATGGCTATAAACAAACATTCCCTCATAGCACACATGGACAATCGTCATTCTCCTCTCTTGCTTTCAGTCGTATACCACACACAGACCTCCAATGTGGGAGGAGAAACAGGGGCCTTTATCTTGATTTGACAGGAGCTAATGGTTGAACTCGAGCCATCATTGTTGTAATAAGGGACAGTTGGTTGGATGGCCAGATGAAGGATGAGCTGGGGAGGGCGATAGTGTGTTTAATGATAAAATGGGATATTTCAGTACAAAGGGACGATTGTTTATCAGGAGTGAATGGTTCAAATGTATGAGATACATGAGTGAATGGATTTAATAAATGTAGTGTGGCATGACATCTGCTCTGGTTCCTACTTGGTCTACCAAGGCTTGGCCGGCTCTTTATTTCCCCCATCATACCAGTTACCCACTGAGACAGCTGACTTGTACTTTAGTTTTAATTATGCTGCAGTTCAACGGTTATTACTCCCCCCCCCCACACACACAATTGTAGCCACCTTTTCAATAGAACCTAAACATTGTTTTGCACTGGCCTTGTCAAGCTGTACGTGGCCCTGCAGCCGATTAGAGGAATAATGAAATGTAGATTGAAGAGCTATTGCAAATATTGGTGATGGGAGCAATATTATTGTATTATGGTCAGCATTGACCACAATTTTGGTTCTGTAAATAGTCTTTTCAATAAATGCTTTTTAATACAATATTGCCAGCAAACATTACTTGACTATTTAACCCACATTTATACATTTTCCTTTAAATTATTTAACAATTTTAAGAGCATAGCCAATTAAAAAGTGATGAAATGCTAGAGTTATGGCAAGTGTGACAAACTGCCCTACTAGTCTTGATGGAGTGCAAAGAAGCATTTTTCACTTTTAGCCACAACCCCACCAGTCACATTACATCAGGGATGTGAAACTAATTTTCACTAAGGGCCACACTGGAAAAAGAATCACAAAGGGCCAGACATGTAGAGTTCATTTTTGTTTTGGTTCTGACTTTTATGGCTCTCACATTTGTCACCTTTTTGTAAATTTGTTGCTTTTTCTGAAATTTTTTGTATGTTTTGTCACATTTGTTGACATGAAGCCCTACAAAAGTCATCAAGAGTTCCTTATCCATCATAGAAGTTAGCAAATAAAGCAAAACTATTTATTTTAACAGCAACCTATTTCACAGCCTGAATATGAAAACTGATTCTGGGGGAATTTCTGAGTCTGAGTCGGCAAATCTGCCATATTTTGCTTTGAATGTTATGTAATTGTAGTTTAAAAAAAAAAAAAAGAAAAAAACTGTTTCTTGTTTGGCGCACAACTAAAATTTATTGTAAACCGAAATTGATACATACGGGCCAGATCTCCAGCTGCAAGGGGCCGGATTTGGCCCTCGGGCCTCGAGTTTTACACATGTGCATTACATGCACTCAATCAATTTAGTAAATTTATGTTGCAATATCAATCATGCTCTCAGAAAAAAAAAACCTACATTTAACAAAGTGAACTTGTATTTATGTAAAAAAAAAAAAAAGTGTGCACATCAGATCTGTATCAGCACTTAGCCTTAAAACAGTTCCAAAATACAATGTAATCTAAAGAATGCATCCAACTTGGACCCATCTCGTATCACCAAGCGCAAGGAACACACAATACATTAAATAGTTGCATATAAAAATAAAAGTTCATAGTAAAAAAAGTTCTTTTCAACAGGAGTATGAACAGGGAATATGTACACACCGGCCAAATACAAGTCAGGAAACTTAACACTAACGTGACTAACTTACAGAAAAGCTTATTAGCTTAGCAGCTGAACATCGACTACTGGCTGGCATTATGTACCATTGTTGTGCTGCTGTTGACAGGCTCGCCATCTTTTCCGTCACAGCTTGTGTCCTGCACAGCGTCATTTTCAGCAGTGTCACTGGCTGAGGTAAAGGCATTGGGATTGTATTCATAGTGCCTGGACCAGCCAGCCGCCTGGGGCATGGACCAACCAGCTGCCTGGGGCCTGGAGGGCACCGCAGTCTGGGGTGTGCCAGGTGCCCAGGAGGGGTAGCCAGCAGATCCAGCAGCAGAGCCCATAGTAGCCACATAGAAGGCCATGTTCTGTGGATTTTTCTTAAAGGCTGCCTCCATCATGTGCTGGTTGTATTGCTCTTTGAGCTGGGGCCGGGCTTCTCCCTGATACTGAAAAGGAAAACAAAGTGGTAGTTCAATTTAGTAGAAGAAGCAAATTTATATATTCTCCTTTATCACATCATATAATTTGACCTTGTTTCACCTCGCCTTTAAGGCCATAACCAGACTACGGTTAGGCCTCCATTACGGACGTCTTGTTCTATGTCCAAACCGCTTTTTCGCTGTTCTCAGTTAACAGGAAACCTGGGCAGGACAATAGTCTCACTTTTATCTGCCTTTACCATTTGAGCAAATAATGCTTTAGCTAGCTACTTACAGACGGTCCATGTGAGGGAATGTTGGTGTACATGGTTCCACGAACCGGGCTGCCTTTGTTGTAGCGCTCAGACACCCAGCTGGTGTCTTTCTGGTGCCTCCTTAGCTTCATCCTTCGGTTCTGAAACCACGTCTTAACCTATAAATAAGATGGAGATCCCAGCTGATCAAAAAGTGAACATGCATACATTTTTTTATGCTTGCAACCTGTTTAATGCCTCACCTGTTTGTAGGTCAGCCCTGTCAGCTCTGCAAGGTTCTTCATTTCAGCAGGGGTGAGGTACCTCTGAACACTGAAGCGCTGGACTAGAGTATTCATCTGAATCTCTGAGAAGGCTGCACGGGCCTTTACTTTAGGGTTATTTACAGCAGTAGTCTTCTTGACTACTTCTGCATCGTTCTCATTGACAGCAAAGGTCCTTGGCTCTTCCATGATGGAGCTTGAAACATCTTTGCTGGCATCAGGGCTCCTGCTGCTTGCCTCATCATTGAGTTCTTTCTTCACCCAGGTGGCAGGGTCTGCCTGGGGGAGAACTCCTTCTCGGCTGCTGCCAGAACTCCATGAATCTAAGTGAACGGGAACAAATTGTGAGAAGGGTGAGCTACAGGGTCAACGTGGATTTGCCAAAGCATTTTAAAAAAAAAAAAAATATTGCTTAAAAAAAAAAAAGGTATATACACATTTACAGTAAACTATGCCCCATTTTCAAAGGCATATTGAACACATCTAGCCAGAGACTGTTTCTCGGATTCTGTCGCGAGATGTCGCCACATGGCTTTTTCCAGGAGTGCTCAGTAAAGTCAGTGGCGGGATGTTTGGGAATCTCTTTCACGACAAAGATGGAACTGAATTGGACTTCGGGTGCAATGTTGGTGGAAGAAATTATAGCTTTCAGCAACCAACGCGAAGATGTAAGCACTGATGCAAAAACCTTATAATTAAGTTATTGTTAATTTCCAGTTAAGTTCCAACAGCACAGGGAAGGTCCAGTCTTTTCTGCTATGATTAGCTAGCTAGCATCTTTGCAAAATACTAAGATCAAAATTACATACCCGGTGAGGTGTGTGCCTCAGAGTCACTAGTGGAATCGCTCCCGGCCCGTCTGGCCTCGTGTGACCGTGCGTCGTACGCAGTCCGGGGAGGTCCGGCCAGGAGCATACGGCCTGCCTGTGTGTCACCGAGGTAGACGACCCCGGTGCCCTGGTAGTGACCAGGGCCGTTCAGGTCATGCTGCTCCGGACTGCGAGGTGAAGACTCTTCCCGGGTTCTGGCGGTGGTGGCGTAGTAGGCCGGTGTCACCCCGGCATTGTAGTTGCTCAAATCCGTGACTCCGGCTTCGCCCCAGTTAGTCAGGTTCGCGTGGTTTTGCTCTGAACCGGGTTGGTACACGAGTCCGTAGGCGTATGCATGGTAAGAAGGGCTGTAGTTGTAACTTATCTGCGCCTTCCAGTCTGCCATCTCTCTGGCAAAATGTGCGTATCGCGATTAAAAAAAAAATAATGAAACAACCAAAAAAGTATTGGTGTTAAAAATACTTAAAATGGAGGTGGGCACCCCGTAGATCTGAAAAGACAAATAAAAGCAATGACCTGTCCAGTTAAAACAAGCAGCGCCAACTAACTTCAAAAATTAAAATGCGACCAGCCTCCAGATGCTGTTTATAAAGACGTGTGGGATTGTGGGTGTGGTGGCCGTTCTGTGGGCAGGTATGTAGGTGGGTGTTTTGATTTGAGCCAATCTCTTTGATTCACCCTTCATGGGCGGCAGTAACGTAATTTCATTGGCAACATAGGTAGGTTTAATCTTTGCTTTTAATTTGTCAAGTTTGGAGGCAAAAATAAAGTTAAGTTAGAAGAGTTACTATATACCTTTATTTAATTTTTAAGTAACCCACTTCTGTAATATCATCATCCTATATTTAAAAAATCAAAGTATAGGTACACTGAATATCTAGAGTCTTTCTTTTAGTGAGTGATGTCTCAATACCACAGATCAGCAAAGTAAAATGGCCCACAGTGTTACACCTATTGGATTGGAATGGGAATTTGGAAATTGTTTTGTGGTAATATCAATAAATGTAATTTTGTTTGGTAATATGAATATGCACTATTTGAGCACAATATAAGCCAGCATGATGATAAGGAATCTAATTATGGCCCTTTGTTGAAGAGTGTTTGTGTGTCAAAATATTTTTTAAAGACATTATTTAATCTGGTAATGTGCATGATGCATATTCTTAAATGATTATTTATAATTTGTTTAATCATATTACCTCACGGTTACCTCATGCCTAAATCCTCCTAATTGTGTGGCCCAAATTCAGTATTTGCAATCAAGAGATAAGTCTCTTTTAAAGACTTTTGAGGCTCAGATAGCTACTACTGGTGGTGTTTTGCGGTTGTGTTTGTTAGTAGGGTATAGAGCACACCTTTAGCTATCAGAAGGAAAGGAAGGCAAGAAAAGGGCAGTATTGCAACTCCCTGATAATGCAGTTCAGGAAAACATGATCTTTTTTTTATGGCATCTTGAGTGTTGGTACAAAACACGCTTCCCTGCGTGGATGAATACACTGTGCAGCAAAAGATCTAGCTAAGCAGGGAAGGGTTTTGTGTACCAGGCAGTTTCACAAAACATAACTTAGTAACCAAAAGCGGCTTTCCAAATAGTCTGTTGACTCCAATTGCATGATTAATAATGTTTTCATGTGCTTCAGTCCCAGATCAATGGACTAAATACAACATCTGGGTCTCAAGCATGAATAGTTTATGAACCACTAATACTTCATAGTCAGCATTTTTGTTAATGATTGAGAAATCTAAATAGATGGCAGCAGAGCTTCTTACTAAAAATGTATTTGACAGAATGTTTAGTCCAACATGATGTAAAACTTATTCAACTCTTTAATTTCTGCACTTTGAACATAAGTGTTCAAAGACAGACCATAACTTCAAAGCCCAACATTTCCCCATTCTGTACAGCGGGTTGGGCATGTTGATGCAAACGGCCTTTACCTCCATTTGCAATCCTTTTCATAAAGATGATTTAGATTAGCCACGTGTTACCATCCAAGTGCTTGTTTGTGTTCCCCCTCCTTGCCTGTATTGAGGTGGTAATGATTTACTTAGTGCTGAAATAATGTGCGAACAGTGAGCCTAATGGGTACATTAGCATTTTTACTGATCTCTGCCTCGACAGGGTGTGTTCGTCTGATCGTGTATGAGCTGAGAAGTTTAGGAGGGGGGTTGATGGTGTAGGTGTGTATAGTGGCAGCTGTGCAGTATACATTAGCATTGGTATGTGGTAAGGGGCCAACAGATTGGCCTCTGATGACTAGGCATACTGTACTCTATTTTGTAAGTGTATTTGTGAGGCACTGCTACTGTGAAAAAAGGGTGTACAAGCTTAGAGTATCCATACATTTGAACATGCTCATTTTAATCAATTATGGTTTGTTTGCATTTTTTTTTTTTTTTTTTTTTGCTACTGCAAAAACCTTGGTATATTTTCTTACCCTCCTGTAATAAATGTATAACAGTAAATACTGATTACCTGGTAGGCGTAAGCATATCTAACTAACTGATGCTGAATTTGACTTCTGGTCCTCAAATTACATGATTGCTTCTTCAGCATTGCTTTCTTGTATAGTGCAGATTAGTCACTGATGTTGTGTTTTGGGTAATGGGTGTTTTGGGCGGGAAATGCAACACCATGAGTATCTCCTTTGTTGTCTGAAAAGTGTGCAAATGAGGCTAGCTTTCTCCCAACTGCAACCACAAGGCACTTTTCATGCAATATAAATCAGTGGTGGAATAAGTACCGTACAGGTCCTTTACCTTTAGTAAAAGTAGTAATAGAAAATAAAACTTGATTACTAAGCCTTGCGCTAAAAATGCGTAAGTATACAAGTATATATCGGCTAAATGTTGCAAATATCAGTACTTGACATAGATGGTGCCTTTTAGTTGTTTTAGTCATGTAACAGAAAACTCAGATTCAACATTTAGTCTAGCTAGCTGCCTGGATTTACCCTGCAGAGATCTGAGGAGCAGTTAACCATAGTCCTCATAATTAGACCAGAGTTAAAAATCAACACAAAGAAAGCGGAAGGTAACGGACATCCGGCCGAAAAGAGTGAAATCCAGTGGAATTTCCGGCGGCAACGGAGCAATCCCGAAAGTGGAATGTCGTGTGTTTTCTGGTGCATGAATAAAACAGCTTTTGAACGTACACGTGTTCCACCAAAACAAGTTCCTTCCTGAGGCCAGTTTGCAGAGGCACCGTGGCTCTGTCAGGCACTTGGTTAAAGAAATGCCAATCGGGCGGCCTCTGGCTCACCCAGTAAGAGCGTTCGCACCATGTTGGCTGAGTCCTGCAGCGGCGTGGGTTTGAATCTGACCTGCTGCCCTTTGCTGCGTGTCATCCCCATCTATCTCCCCCTTTCCTGGCTATCCACTGTCACTCTATAATGAAGGTAAAAGCCCCAAAAAAATAATATAAAAAAAAGAAAGCAAAAAATGCCAATAAACCAGAGCACCATGCCGGAATGCTGTGTGGACTAGCCAGGCGCTCCTCTGCAGCGCTGTGGAGGAAGGTCTGGCAAAGGAAGACTATAGTCTAACCAACAGAGACTGATATTGAATTTTGAGATAACTATATAAGCTAATATTCATTTTTGTACATAAACACCTGAGTTTAACATATAGTTTTGTCATCCTCCAAAATTACCATACACTTAAATCAACACCTCTCTAAAAAGTTCGAATATATATATACACTACCGGTCAAAAGTTTGGGGTCACTTAGAAATTTCCATTCCAGACAGAATACCAGCAGAGATCAGTTGCATTGTTTTTTTTAATCAGGGCAGCAGTTTTCAGATTACATTATGTGCTTACATAATTGCAAAATGGTTCTCGACTGTTGTAGACAGAAGTGGCTGAAGAAATGCTTGAAATTCCATGCTTTTTGGTCTAAACGTCATACCCAAATTAAAAGTGGTACAGCTCCCATATACTTTGACACTTAGGGGTGTGCCTGATATCATTGGAAAGGAAACACTCAAGTTGTGTCAGGGTGATTCTAGGCCTTACTGACACAGAGTTACAGAGGCTAGAATGGAGATTTGTTATTTCTGTCCAAGTTATAAATCTGTAAAATTATTAAAATACACTGCTGTAAACACATCTGACAGGTAACAGACAACACAGCATTAGCCACGTCTCAGCTTACTACAGAAAAAAATTCAGAAGCTAAAAGACTCAAAAATGGATTTTATATGAATTCTTTTCTACAAATATGTCTGTGCGTTTTTTTATTTCTATTTGAAAAGTGCAAAATAAAAAGCCAAAAAACAAAAAATACAACACTTCTCAAATACACAAACAAACCCACATCAATCACCTTTCCAATGATATCAGGCACACCCCTGAGTGTCAAAGTATATGGGAGCTGTACCACTTTTAATTTGGGTATGACGTTTAGACCAAAAAGCATGAATTTCAAGTGTTTCTTCAGCCACTTCTGTCTACAACAGTCGAGAACCCTTTTGCAATTATGTAAGCAAATAATGTAATCTGAAAACTGCTGCCCTGGTTAAAAAAAACAATACAACTGATCTCAGCAGGTATTGTGTCTGGAATGGAGTGGAATGGAAATTTCTAAGTGACCCCAAACTTTTGACCGGTAGTGTGTATATATATATATATATATATATATATATATATATATGCAGGGCAGATATATTAGACTGCATCAGTTTTAGCTAGGTATACCTAATAAACTTGTAATTGAGTGTATTTTTTGTATTTAAAGTCTGCAAAGTGAGTAAATATTGCTGTCAGATTAATGTACTGGAATAAAAAGTACAATATCTTTTAAATGTAGTGACGAAAACGTATAAAGTAGCATAACATTTAGTATAATACTAAAGTTGGTCTATGTATAAGTAACTCACTGTTGCACAACTTCCATAAATATCTGTTACTTTTCCACCACTTTTAGATTGGTTGCACTACGCCCTCCTCTCCGCTTGGAGGCGCTGTTTGTTTTTGTCAGACCGAATGCACACTGATAGCAGCAGGTCCCTTTAACTCAACTCACATGGAACT
This sequence comes from Perca flavescens, assembly GCF_004354835.1. NCBI lineage: Eukaryota > Metazoa > Chordata > Actinopteri > Perciformes > Percidae > Perca > Perca flavescens. Next base: position 9,914,932 of record NC_041352.1, read on the forward strand.
CCTGGCCGGTTCTGCTCCGCGTGCTGGCAGTTGAAGCCTAAACGGACCAGACCGAGTTAGGGGGTTCGAATCTGTCAGACTCTCCTTTTCGGTTTGATAGCTTCATACGTATCCGACTTTTTTTAAAGAGATTTTTTTTGTTTACAGCAAACTCGGTAGCTAGCTAGCTATAAGACCTGCCCAGAGAGGCTCTCTTTACATATTTGACAGCTGTAACATACTTGGGACACCGTTGGTAACCACAACAGAGAAGGACAACTCGTTAATCTAAGCCGGTTAATTAGAAATAGTACCGCTAACGGTCACAACAGGTTAACTAAAGGTGGTAACATTTGCTCTGAGCTGTCAAGATGACCGAGGAACTTGAGCGAATTCTTTTACAGCTGACACAGCCCGATAATGCTGCCATTCAGCAGGTAACGTTAAAGCCACAAATAACTTTTTTTCAAGTTAGCGTTTAGCTACGTTACTAGCTAGCTAGTTTGTTAGGCAGACGACAAGTTTGAAAACCAACCGTTAACGTTAACTAACGGTTATCGAAGTAACGTTAAGCTAGCGAAGTAAACGTCTGGTAATAACGGCCGGCTGACTGTCAAGCAGTTGGTCATGATATATCTAGCTACAGCACCAATGTGTTCTAACATTATTAGATGTCATGTAACGTTAGATAACTTAAACTTAGTTCAAAAAAAAAAAAAATTCAGGCCTCGGGCTGAGTCAGTTGGCTGCATTTTGTAATGTGCGTTTGTGCCTTGTGATTTCTACAATAATGTAGCTTTGTGGCAGCCAGTCTAACTTGGTCAGACTTCTTTTGTCCCCCTTTTAGGCCACCGCCCAGCTGAAACAGGCTTTCAAAGACCCAGCCATTATACCAGCACTGTGTGCTGTCATGAGTGGCTCCCAAAACCCTCAGGTATTGTGTGAGCAGTGAGAGAAATGTTTTATCCTATTGGATAAGTATAATTTCCAGAGTGAGTGTGTGTGTATGTGAAATGGCGAGTGATGGGTATCAGCATTTGTCCTTGTGTGCTTTCATCTTTGTAAACTTCCTGAAATCTTCACCTGATTGTACATCTTAGATTCGTCAGTCAGCTGCAGTGATGCTGAGGATGAGAGTGAAGAAACACTGGAAAAAAATTATCCCTAATGATAGAGAAAGGTTCACAGATTTTTTTTCATTGACAAATTTACACTACACCCAGTTATAGTTGAAATTAAGTTGTAATTGTGATGTTTGCCCTTATTCATTCATGCAGCCTTAAGGCAGTGGTGCTGCAGGCCTTCATGCAGGAAACAGAGTAAGCTATTCAGTTTATTTAATTAACTTATTGTGTCTTCAATTAACCAGATTGTATGTGTTGTAAATGACACTGACACATATAAAATGTTATCTCAAGTGCGTATGGCCATATGCAGCCATACACATGTGACATAGGAATGAGCCTGAACTAAATCTATAAATCTGTTTTGCAGGCACACAGTGCAGCATTCACTCTCCCAACTGTGCGCAGTTATGGTCAAACATGAAACACCAGACCGCTGGCCTGCCCTGCTGCAGTTTCTCAATCAATCTACCAAGAGCAGCAACCCTCATGAACGACAGGTACAGGCTTCATGTAACAACTACGAATTTAGATACGGTTCATTTATCTACTAATTTAACAGTTAATTTATTATCTTCATTAGGACCTTCAAATGATTGCTGAACATCTCTACTCTAATTTGCAATCTGTGGCTACAGCTGTGTTGTATTGCATTTTTCATTTCATGACCTAAGAGTTACAGTTTGTTTTGGAGTTGTTTAACTACTTCAGTCTCCTGTTAGATTGTATGACACAATCTTTGTCAATCACAGCCTTGGAATATCAACGCTCTTCTGTCCTAACAGGTTGGCCTCCTGCTGCTGAATAAGGTGATGGAGTCCAATCCTGAGCCTTTCAAGCCTCACTACTGCCAGCTGCTACAGCTGTTTAGTACTGTGCTGCAGGACCACAACAACCCGACAGCTTTGTACTACTGCATCCTCGCCCTTACAGCCATTACTGCATACACTGGCTCAGAAGAGATGGTGAGGCAGTTTTAACTTTGACATTTGGCAGCAACAGTTTTCAAATAGTATATAGACATTCAAAACATTACAAATGGGAAAGATGTATACACTTTTTAATGACCGATGTGACATATTGCTGCCCTACAGAACCTGATGCGTTCTATCATCCCAAGTCTGATTGTCGCTTTGAAACACCTCATCAAGGCAGATCAGGTAAATTGAAGTATTTTTTTTTTTTTTTTAACAAGTAATCCTGTTTCTGTTGCCAGTTAATTTAAGGGTATAAATCACTCAGACCTGTCGAATTATTACGTTTGTCTGTGTTTGCACAGGGCCAAGCCAGCGAGGCCATGGAGGTGTTTAATGAGCTCATGGAGAGTGAGGTGTCCATCATCGTCCCTCATGTTGCTGAGATTGTCCGCTTCTGCTTGGAGGTGGGAGCTGAATGTCTGAATTCTGTCTTTACTTCCCACTGTTGTGAATTTTATTTTAATTTCAGAATTGACAGATTATAACATGTTCAATATCAATGTTTGTGTCAGGTGGGCAGTGACACCACACTGAGTGACTCTCTGCGGGTGAAAGCACTCTCTTGTATTGCCTTCCTTATCAAGCTGAAGAGCAAGGTAAAATAAACCATATGCTACTTTAAATAAATTAGTAACAAGGCTCAAGAACAGGTATGAGTCATTTGAAACAGAAATGGTCAGGTCTCCTGGGTTTGCATATTTGGAAACAAAAGATGGAAGATTTCTGTTTTATTGGCCAACTACAAAGTGTTTACTTTACTCTACTTTGTAGACGGTGCTGAAGCAGAAGCTGCTGAACCCCATCCTGCAGACCATTTTCCCTGTGCTGATTGCAGCTCCCCCACCTGGGGAGCATGACCCAGAGGATGAGGAGGATGACAGCGGAGATGGCACAGACAATGACAATCCCAAACACTGTGCTGCTCAGGTATTTGTGTTGATATACAATGTGTTCTTCTGTTGTGTAAGAAAATGTACTTTGCAACAACTCAAGTAGATTCACTGTGGAGTTGCAAGAAAGCTTAATCTTGATAAATTGTTTTTGCTAATTGTTTTACAGATAATTGACACTATGGCCCTCCATATGCCCCCAGAGAAACTGTTTCAACAACTGGTAAGTCATCTGGATGTTGATGTTAACAGAGATGTTCAGGGTTCATACGTTTTGAAAAAACCTGGAAAAGTTATGGAATTTGAAAAATGCAAATTCCAACATAAAACATAAAAAGACCCAGAAAGTTTTGGAAAAGTCATGAAATTTTTTTTAACACAGCATAATAATATGTGATTAATAAATGTACTTTCACATAGTCTTAACCTCAACGTTTTATTCGGGGAGCAATATTATGAATCCCACTATGAACCACATAAATTGTCATTAATTTTATAGTTAAAATGAATTTTTATAGGAAAAAAAACAAAATTACCCTTTTTAAGGTGAACTTTCTTTTTTAGGTTTTTGTTTGGGTCTTGATGAATCTTTAAAACAGCAATGGGCATTTAAATAACATGCATTAAGTAAGAGTCCTGATTTGAAAATTTTACACACCGTGCAAAACACAACACCTCCCTCTCCTCTCCCAAACCCGTCCCTACAACCTATTAAATCAATAAAAATAATTTCTTACACGGCACTGGAACTTTTATTCTTGTATTTGTATTTTATTCTATTTTAGCCCGTTATTTTCTATCTCTTTTTAATTTCTCTTTAATGTTTTAGGTAAAGCACTTTGAATTGCCTTGTTGCTGAAATGTGCTATAGAAATATAGTTGCATTGCCTTACAACCTCCAGCCTGTCAGTCTGTCACCAGGGCATATACCGCTTTCGGCTCGCCATTATACAGTATTGCAGCGAATGCTGTCTGCGTTGAGTGTAACCACACTTGCAACCGCTTTACCGGCATTGCCGTGACTCACTGTGACTTAAACAAACTGCTGAGGTGACATAATTTTGCTCCGTTCGCACCACTGCTCTGTGTGTGTTTTGTAGCCCCGCAGGACAGATAAGCTCGCACTTACATGCTCTGTTACTGGAATTTGGCACTGTTGGATTTAATGTGAATTGGTCCTTGGTAGTACCGTCGTAATTCAGTCGGTACCCAAGAAAGTACAGAATTCGGTACCCAATGTATTACATTGTGTCTTGTGTTTTAGATGCCTCTTGCCAAGACCTGCCTTGCCAGTGAAAACCCCTATGAGAGGAAAGGGGGTCTCATGTGTCTTGCTGTGCTGGCTGAAGGATGTGCTGACCACATACGCACCAAGTATGTCTAGCTGACATGGAAAAAGTTCCCCATACTTATTTTCTTTTTTTAAATTCATGTATATTTCATTTTTTTTTTTTTTTTATTTGTTTTATTCATGTATATTTCATAACCATATTCATAGTGTGTCTGTTGGCTGACTTTGGAACAATCAACATGATTTGAGTAACTTCACCTTTATACCTGTCGATGTTAGGTTGCTGTCATCAATGCTGCAGACAGTGTGCCAGAGTCTCTCTGACAGTAATCAGGTGGTGCGCAGTGCTGGCCTTTTTGCCCTGGGACAGTTCTCTGAACATTTACAGGTAATTCAACACAGCAACATGTAAAATGGTACATACCTTTTTACCTTTGCTTACATGTTAATATTTTGCTTTTAAAGGCCCCCATATTGTCAAAAGTGAGATTTTCACGTTTTCTTTTTTATTATAAAGCAGGTTGAGGTGCTATGTTAATACTGTGAATGTATCAAAACGCTCAATCCACAGAAAAATGCACACAGCCCGTATTTGCAAACTGTGCCTGTTTTAAACGAGCCATTTACTTTAATGAAAACATGTTCATAAATAGATATTATTTGCAATATTTTGATATTTGATATATTTATACAGTTGAATGCTCACAGTTCAGACTTGGGACTGTGTATGTAGGAGAGGATATACATTTCAGTACAATATTGCATTCCTTGGCATGGCAGTACTGGTTACTTATTTTTACACATGTATATCTATAGTTTAACAGAATACAAAATGTTCTTATTTCTATAATTTCTTTTTACCAACTATTCTTCCCAGCCTGAAGTGAGCAAGTACTGTGCAGAGTTGATGCCTTTGTTGCTGGGTTACCTTTCGTCCTTGAACCAGGCCAAGGTTGGTCATGTCACCAAGGCCTTTTATGCCCTGGAGAACTTCATGGAGAACCTAGGTAAGCTTAAAAAAAGGTTTATTCAATGACTGGCACAGTATGCCTGCACACCTTGCTCCCTGTAAGAGGAAACAGCCTTCCCATGAACCAGTAAAAAACAACAACAACTCAACAAACCAACAAACGTGTGTTATACAGATGATCTGGTATTGCAAAGGTTAAAATTCTTCAAAATTGGCACAAAACTCCACTTGGACCCAAGGATGAACTGATTGACTTTTCACGCAAATTTTTCAGTAGGATTAAATAATGAAGTTATGATATTTTTTATATATATATATATATATATAAAACTTCACTGTGATGTCATAATGTTGTGCAAAAACACTTTTCTCAGGAAGCGAAGGGAAGATTTTGACCATATTTCACATTTGGTTGGATACTGAATTGAAATAAAACTGTGCTGACTGTATAGATCTTCTGTGCTGCCGGGTTGAAAATGTGTGTCAAGCATCCATGTTTCATCAAATACGCTAATTACCTTTTTTATCAAATTGCTTCAAAGTCTTTGCTACATATGTTTTGAGTCTTGACAGAAATTAATGTAAACTGCAACTTGGCTGGTTGATGAACTAGAACAGCTAGGCGGTAATTCTTGTCAGAATAGGGTCTACATGCTTTATCTTCTCTTTCTTTTTGGTTAAACAGGAGCAGATATTGAACCCTACTTGCCCACCCTCATGGAAACTATGTTGTCTGCCCTTAACAATACGGAAAACCTCAAGATAAAAGAGCTTGCTGTGTCTGCTATAGGTGCCATAGGTAAGAAGATGTCAAAGATTCATCAGATGCAATCATGCAATTTTTCAGGCTTACTATGTAAGCTAAATGTTAAGCTTAACAACTTATAACTCACTTTAGCAGTGTTCAGTTTTCGTCCAAGTGTGTGTTTCTGATGTGGAGAGCTGAGAGAGTGAGAGAGACTGTGTAGTTTTACACTTTAGCCAAACAATACTCCAGGTCATTTCCGGCTGAAGAAGTGCTACTCAATAAAAACATAAAGTAGGGTTGTTGGTGTAATGTTAACCTGCAACACTTGGTCCACTATGAAACAAACTTGCGGAGATAATGTTACTCTTGGATCAAAGTGAAGTGATGTAAGCCCCATTGTAAATCACTGTCTTATCAGCCAATGCCGCCAAGGAGCTGCTGGTTCCCTACTTCCCTCCAGTTATTGAAAGCCTGAAGGGCTTCCTGACTACCACCACAGAGGAAATGAGGTCTCTGCAAACTCAGTCCTTGGGTATGTAACCACAGAGATTTGCAAAGTAAAAGGAAGAAGTTGTGATGTATATTTAGAACAAACTATTTTTCCCACTTGACCCTGGTGGCATTTTGTTATACATAGATCTTGTGATAATGTAGGTTTTGTTTTACTCTTGTTAGAGAGTAGTATGTAGAGAGAAAAAATAAATAAATATATATATATTTTTTTAAATTGCAACACCAAACCCGATAGCATAAATTAATAGATGTTGACCCTTGTTGCTGTTAGATACGCTCTCTGTGCTGGCCCGTACCATTGGCAAAGATGTCTTCAGTCCTCTTGCTGCAGAGTGTGTTCGGTTGGGCCTCAACCTCACCGACACCATTGATGACCCTGACTTGAGACGCTGCACGTATGTAACTCAGTGTGTGTAAATGTTTGAAGTTTTTTTTTTGTCCCCACATACAGTCTGTTAGTTCAAGATAAACTGAAGGAAAATAAATACATTTAAAAAAAAGTCTCCCTCTGTGCTTCTGTCCTTCAGGTACAGTCTCTACTCTGCTGTATCCACAGTAAGCCCGGAGTGCCTGACACCTCACCTCCCGGCCATTACAACAGTCATGCTGCTCGCCCTCAAGTCCAATGAAGGCATTACGGTATGAAGCATACACACAACACTATGAAAACTACAAGCTGTTCATCTCTCTAAAAAATTGGGGAATCTCTGTGTGTGTGTGTGTGTGTGTGTGTGTGTGTGTGTGTGTGTGTCTTTTGAAATATCTCATGTCAACCATTCATCCAATCTACTTCACACTTGGTTTCCTTGGTACCCAGCCCCACTTGGGTTTGGAATTTTAAGCAGTTTATTATTATTTATTTCAGCATTTATTGAAAACAATGACTACAAAATTAACAGATAAATTAGAAAGAAATAACTATTTGCATAATAAACAAATCAGACTAAAAGATGATACAGATGAAGTAGCCTTTGATGTCAATTAAATCTGGTCGGTTTGTCAAATGTTGTGGTTCAGCAGAGAAAATACATGGAGCCAAATGTTATATGTATTGACAACTTAACTTTAAAACTATACTATGATCCATACAGAAAGTTATGATATTATAAATCCCAACACTGTCTCCTCCTAACTTCTGTTAAATCAAGTTAATTCTTTGTCATTTTGTTTGTTATGAATCATTGTTCTTTTTTTTTTTAAGCATTTTGGGGATCCTAAATACTCTGTTTAGAACTATACATGTCTGTGTTGCACTCATTAAGATCTCATCTGATCAGATTTCTGTTATTTAAACAACTGACCATAAATACTGTTAATGAATACGGGAATGGAGAACGACTAAAGGCTCGGTCAGCAACAATTAGCTCCGGTTAGCTCCATTATAAAGATATGGAGTGGACGAGACTGCTGCAGAGAAAAAAAATCACGACAAAAAAACATATAGTAAATAACATATTAGGTGCTTTGGGGTCCTTCTGTAAGTAATTGTGGGGTACAATGGTTCTAGAGAAATACCACAGGCCAAGCAATCTGCCCGTTTCAAACAGGCACATTTTGAAAGATTACTACTGGTAATATAAATAATAATTCAGCATTTCACTCAGCATCCTCTTCCTCTGTCCTTTCATCAGGCCCACATTGAGGAGGACAAGACATTTGTCCTGCTGGATGATGATGATGATGACGATAACGAAGGACAAAAACTTGCAGATGAATTTCTGGAAGATGAGCCGGAGACAGATATCCATGATGTTGCAGGGTGGGGGTCACATACACATACAAACGTACATGCAAGTATATTTACTATCCCTGAGCAAACGTTTGCGCTCACTCCGTCTGATACCATGTCTATCCATCTCTCAGGTTCAGTGTGGAAAACGCCTACATCGATGAGAAGGAGGATGCCTGTGATGCACTGGGAGAGATTGCATTCAGCACTGGGTAACATAGATATTTACATGGGATCTAGTCTCGGCATTTATATGGCGCTTCTTGTATTTCTCTTCTAGTCTGACTCTATTCTCAGAAACTGTATTACAGCAACTCAGAGTAGTACATGTGCAGTTATCTTTTAGGTAATGTCGAATAGTTTTACATTTCTTTTCTGTTCTAATTTTGTCATATGTTCTTTAAAACGGTGTAGTACTAATTTTATGTCAGGCACTTTTGTGTGCATACATGTGTGTATTTTAACTTGTGTTGCTGTGTTTCCCATGAAAGTGCTGCCTTCCAGCCCTTCTTGGAGTCCAGCTTTCAGCAGGTTTACGAGATGAGAGATGTAAGTCACTCTGACTGGCTGGTCTTCTATGATCCTTCTTGTCCAATGTGCCATGAAGGGCACTTTGTACATCGGGTTTATAAATGGAAGTGTCCGTAGATAGATTGATGATGCAAGTCTTGAACTCTTACCATGCTTTAAATCATTATCTTAAGTCAGTTTTAAAAGCTATCCAGTACATTTATAGTTATTTAGATAAAGGTTTTTCATTATTATTATTATTATTTAATAATCAATCAATCTCTAAGTCAGGGTCAACGTTAGGTTAGTTCCACTGGTCATAGTAGGGACTTGGTGTCTTGTTAAACAACACTTCTGAATGGCAGGTGCATAATCTCTCTTCTCACCCCATAATTCTGTCATTTTGTGTGTGTCTCCCTAGTTTCCCCACGAGGATGTCCGCAGGGCAGCATTCGGAGCCATGGGCCAGTTTTGTCGAGCTCAGCATCAAGTGTGGAAGGAGAATCCCACCGAGACCAACCACCAGGGTAAAGCCTCTCTTCTCAGGAACTCTACGCTACTGTTATTTACAGGAAATGCAGAAATGGGTGGTGCTGCTTTCTGCTGCATTGGGAATTATTAATGATCAACATCAAGTGAGAAAGTACAAGTGGTTTCTAAGCAGATACACAGTATACTGTGAGATTATATACCATTGCAAACAGTAAGGTCGAAGCAAGCTAACTTCTTTTTATTTTTTTTTAAGACTGTGTTGAACAGGTATCAATGCAGTTGCCTTTTGCTAGTTTTAACTTTATTCCTCCTCATACATGCGCATCTTGTCTCCCCCACACACACACACACACACACACACACACACAGCCCTACTGAAGTTGCTGGATGTGGTTCTTCCCTGCTTTGTGGAAACGGTGCGAACGGAGCATGAGCGCCAGGTGGTGATGGGTGTTCTGGAAACCATGAACAATGTCATAAAGTCGTGCAAGGAGGAGGCTTTCAAAAACCCTCAACGTCTAAAGGAGATCAGCCATGTCATCCGGGATGTGCTCAAGAAAAAGGTGAGAAGAGGGGAGGCTGATGAGGTTGAAGGCTTTTTTTGTTATAGCTAAGGACGCTAAAATACTCTGTTCATTATACTCATTCACCAAAATGATATTTCCTAGGTGGAAGTAATGCTCGTAACCCTCCATCATTGGTTCCTCTCTTTTCTCTCTGTTCAGACCGTTTGTCAGGATGGTGGTGGTGATGAAGCTGATGATGAAGACCAACAGGTTAGCTGTCTTCTTGCTGAATATGAAAGTCATGGACATTAAAGTCCATCTACTCATACAAGTGATTTAATCTTGAATGTCACAACATTACAGCAAAATTGTTTGTATGTGTTGATGAATATGAATTATTGTGGTTAGAACATGTTAATGTGAATTACTTTCAAAGTGAATGGATGGAACGTTGAACTGGTAATGCAAGAGTTTCACTTTCTTTTGCAACCATCCAGGTTAAAGTGTATGCTCTCACATTATACCAATGCAGTCAAAAAATAAATTTTTAATAATTTTATATATTGATACTGTAAATATAGATTATGTAGATATTGAATTATAGGCTGCTTTTTACCCATTATTTCCACATCACTTTTCAGTTACACATTGTCCTTTGTGTTGATGTGCTTTCTGATTCAGGCAGAGTACGATGCTATGCTCCAGGAGTTTGCCGGGGAGGGAATCCCTCTGCTGGCCTCTTCTGTGCCCGCAGACAACTTTGCACCTTTCCTCAATGACCTGCTGCCTCTCCTCATGAGTAAAGCTGTGAGTCTGGAACAATTAACAAGAACTGGAGTCTAACAGAAGTCTATTTACTTGTAGATTTTGTTGGTACGATTATAGTCTGAAGAATAATCACGGTTTCACGATTATCACGATTATGCATTCATTTATTTCACTACTCATATATAAAATCACATGAACAGAAATAACACAGGAACAGTTTTGAATGTTTTGAAAATGATTATATGATCAATCATCAACCTTTTTTTTAATTAAATTCATCTGAAAAGATTAGAGACTAGAGGTGACTTGGTCACAACACAAACAAAGGCCAAGTTGGCAACAACAGTGCTGTCCTTCAGGCCCTCAAAAAGCTCCAAACGGCCCTGCTAGCTGTGTTTCTAAAAGTTGGATGAGCTGCCTGTCACAGGGAGATGTGCAGCATGTTGCCAAGGAATAAATGCGATGGAGAGATCTCTTTGCAGCCTTATTTCCCATAAGGGGGTGAAGAGGAGTAAGTAAGTAACGTTAAGCGGTAACGTCAGTGACATGATTGAACTGTTGCGGAGTTTTGACTCGTATGAACATAACGTTACAACGTTATCGTCGGCTGATGCTGACTTGTTAGATAGCGTTAAATGTAATGTTACTGTTAACATTAAACAGGCTAACGTGAGCTAACTGGTAATGTTGACAAGCTGACAAACAATTAACAACAACGTTAACAAACAAAGTCGCTAGCAGGCTTACCAACTTGGGTTGAATTCCCTGTTGCAGCTGTCGTGAGGTCAGGGGCTGGCTCTGCTCTGTGTTTTCCTGGTGTTTACATCAAATAAGCAATGTTAAAAAATTGCAGCAGTAAGTTATCCCACCACGGGATGCCGTTGTACACAACTCTGACCATCAATACTCACAGTGACTGACGTCTGATGTGAGCGTTTATGTTGTCAAGGAGGTTTGTAACACACGTTATAATGCTCGCTTAGCTGCTAGCATGGCACTCCCTCATACTCTGCTTCTGACTGGCTATTGCGCATGTGCGCCTCCAAACAAAGATGGTACAGAAGTGAGATGCCTCACTCGGTAGCTAAAACAGAGAGCTCAACACACAGGGTGAAAAGAGGAGCTGCAGCAATGTGTAGTACAACAAGAAATATGGTGTTTTTTTAAAATTTAAACCATGTAAACCTATTCTGGTACAACCTCTAAATACAATTCTGAACCTGAAAATGCACTTTATAGTATCTGTTCAGGCCCCGTTTAGGCACCGGCACCATTTTAAAAATACTGGTATCAGAAAAGAAAAAAAACAACAATACCCAACCCTAGTAATAGGTCATAAAAATGTGATATAAGCTATTGATGTATATTTAGCCTGTAACTGTTTCATACAGGGGCGAGGTGTGTGCTCTCCACTTGCGACTGTAGTTTATGATGCGTGCCCCTTACTACATGTTCACATTAGAAAGATACAGAGGAATGTGGACTCAGACTCTTCTTCAGGACTCGAGACTAGAACTCAGGTAATGGTGACTGGACTCGGACTCTTCTTTCATGACTCTGACTTGGACTCGAACACTGGGGACTCGATACTTGACTTGGACTCAACAGTTGGTGACTGGACTACAGCATTGAATGGTACGATCCTTCTGATATTTAGCCAATGTGTATTGCCACAGAGTAATGCCTTTTGATGTGTCCTTTTGTGGTCAGTATAACACTAATTAATTGCCTTTCTCCCTCAAAAGAAATCCACATGCACCGTGGCTGACCGGTCCTTCTCTGTGGGTACCATTGGAGAAATCCTGCAGTCCCTTATGAGCGTGTCCGGGGGCCAGGGAGTGGCAGGCCGGCTGTCCAATCGTTTGCTTCCCGTGCTGGTGGCTGGAGTGAGGGACAGTGATCCCGAGGTTCGCAACAACAGCGTGTTTGGACTGGGATGTCTGGCCCAGGCAACTGGACCCATCTGTGTATCGTATCCTTCTTACGTGTGTGTGCTTTTGCAAGTGTGGATGTGTGTTGTGTATTGATGCCTAATTTCTAAAAGCAAACATTACACACAGTTGTTCCTTAGTTGACGTGTTCCAGAGACTATCCCATGATGCTGTCTGTGTTTTCCAACATGCTGACCAAAGAGTCAGACCTCAGGGTGATTGACAACCTGTGTGCCGCGCTCTGCAGGATGATCATGAGCAATGTGGATGCTGTCCCTCTGGAGCAGGTAAGTAGTATAGTAGATAGATAGTATTCCTTTTAGCCACCACAAGTAATCTTTACTGCTGACAACACATTTTCACAAGCAGGAAATTCTCCACAAACTGGAACAATAACCGACACGGTGTGATCTCCAACAGGTTGTGCCTGCTCTAGTAGCTCGTCTTCCCCTCAAAGAGGACTTAGAGGAGAACAAGACCGTGTTCAACTGCCTGGCTATGCTCTACACAAACACTCCTGCTCTGGTACAGTGCAAACACAATTTACACCTGGTATTACAATCCCTGTGTGGGAGGAATATGTGTCTCCCCTGGCATCCAAGCTAGTTACTACACAAGCAGTAATACTGCCATGTCTACATGTGGTCTAGGAAAATGTGTTCCCTGCCTCTCTTAAAACTATATTGGCATTTTTTCCTATTCATGGTCACATTATGCAGGGGTGTTAGCACCATGGTTCATTTAGTTGTTACAATTTCTCTTTAAATGCTTCTCCTCATGCCTGAAACGTATCATGGCATTGAGATTGTCTTAGTACAACAAAGGTGTTGGTGACAAACGAACAGAGAGTGATTGTTCTTCATTGTTGATGCCGGAGCAGCTTCAGATGTTTAGAATGACCTCAACACATGCTTTATAAAAACCACTATCAGGCCAATCTTTCAATCATTTATTTTTAATTACATTTTGTGATGTTTTATACAGTATTACTACATCATATTATGCATGCATGCAGCATATTTCAACTCTCTTGATTCAGTTTTTACAAACATCCCATGCTTCGATGAAGATCCTGAAACTTGTGGTTTCTCAGTCATTGTGTGTATTTGGTCCATGGACTTGGACACCAATCTTAAACATTGTTCCTTATTTTCCCTTTTCAGGTTGTGCAGCTAATGAAGCCCATAGTTGCTGCTTCCAGTCATGTCCTTGGCAACAAGAATGTTGATGAAGGTAAAGATTTCTTTGGTACCAGGCAGCATTTTCAGTGTCCTGTTTTTCTTAGATAGCACTGAAAAGGCACTAACTTAAACTCATCTGAACTGAACACTGTAACTGTTTAGTGTTCAAGCTATTTGTGCATCTGAAGTTACTGAAAAACATAGTACAGCTGGCATACTATTTTCCACTCATTGAGCATCTCCAGGCAGTCATTGCACAGTACTCATATCAACATTCGGTTGCAATGTTGCTGTATTTCTGTCATCCCTAAACTTTTATTTTGTCTCTTCTCCACAGAAACCCAGAAAACTTTGGCCATGCTGATAAAACAATTTGCCCAGCAGCACTCTGCAGACTTCCAAAAAGCTGTGACCTCACTTCCTGGAGAGCAGCAGGCCAAACTCAGTGTCGCCATCTCTGCCTCGTAGCACACACACATCCTTCCACTCTTGTGTAATAGCCAGCCAAAACAATACATTTTTATACTGTAGGTAGAAAATGGGACAATTCTTTGTGGCGTAAATGATCTAAGCACTTCAAGCATTCTACTAGTTATTATCACATTTTGCAGTTATGCCTCCAAGTATTAACTTTTAATTTATTTGCTTAAACACATGCTATGTTGAAGTTGTATTATTTTAAGAGTTATGTACTGTTTACCATCCTGTATTGTTAGCATTGTATTTTGTTTCCCTGTTATTTCTAGAACGTGCCACTATGAATTGCTACTGTCCCATTTCTGCCACTGTTTGGACTGACTTCTGGCTTTGCTATCTGAGTGTAAAGCAATGAATTTGATCGCCTGATAAATTTAATTTTTTGTTCCAATTTCCCAGTGTATGTCAGTGGACTTTACATTTTTTTTTCCTTATGTGTTTTCTCTTAGTGTTGCCTTACTCAGAAGTATCTGTTGCTTACAAAGGGCTTTCTCTAAATGGCAAACTCTGCAGCGGTGTGTTGTGTGAACTCTGGCTGAAATACAGCAATAAGAACCCCCAGAGGTCCCTGACTGACTGGACACAATAAAGCTAATACACCACATACAGTTGTTATTTAAAAAAAACAAAACAGCAGCACTTACTACTGTTAATGCTTAAAGCAGCCCAGCCTGAGACTGTATGCAGCAGTAACATATCTGTCTCTATCCGTGCTAATTCTGCTCAGCCTATCAAAAACTACTCAACAGTATCCTACAACACATATTTGACAAGTGCAAGAGATTTTTTACAAATGCTACAAAAAAAAGTAACATGATGCTACAACGCTGGCAAGTTTCGGCATGCAGTTAATGTCAAGCCATTTAACCTCGCCTCACTGTAGAAAGAGAAACTGCCGACCGTTTGAATTCTCCTAATCAAATTGAAATGGAGTTAAAAATGTGCTTTGCTGTGGATTAGTTGAACCTTTATGTTAGCCTTAATGGCCAGCTTGTGGATTCACATTAAAGGTGCAGTAGGTAGGACTTATAAAACTAACTTTCTGTCATATTTGCTGAAACTGACCCTATGTTAGAACTACATGAAGAACTACATGATTTGAAAAAATCCACTACTCCCTGTTCAGATGCACCAATCAGGGCCGGGGGGTCTAACTACGTGTCAGTCACTGCTCATGCACACACATTCATTCTCCCTTGTGGGGGGAGGGGCTTAGGAGACCGTTTTGGGCTTTAGCGGAAAGGGGAGAGGGACTGAGAAGTTGTCATTGTTCAAATGTTTTGGCTAAGTCCTGGATCTTCGCAACCCTACCTACGGCACCTTTAAATCTGCATTCTGTTTTGGATGATGGCAACTCTTTGTTCAGATCTCCCGTTGTCCCGGGGCCTCAGTGGAGTCAGGCTGCTGGTTTTCCACGTCCAACGCCATAGTCATCTGCACCGGTGTCGGTCCGTTCTCCCCTGGCAGGCAGGCAGACAGACAGGTCTTTTTAAATGCATGCGCCACTTAAACAGAGGTGTCAAGTAACGAAGTACAAATACATCGTTAGCTTACTTAAGTAGAAATTTTCACCTTTTTCAGCCCTTCTGAATTTGCAGGTATGATTTTAATATTACATTATTATAGTCATATGATTTTGTCCTAATGTTTTGGGGTTAAGCTCTTGTCCTCAATGGCATTGTTTCCCCCTTACATCAGGGGTCTTCAACTTTTTTTAAACCAAGGACCCCCTAACTTAAAGTGAGATGTAGCAGGGACCCCCTACTACATATTGTATGAAATTAAGTTGCCTATTAAACTGGGCCTACAATAACAATTAGGGCAACCTAAAGCGTTCTTACATACCCTTTTTTCATAAGTTATTAGAATATTAATTGTTGGCATGATTTTATAATATTTTAATTTTACATACTGTATGTGGCACAGTAAATCTAGGATTAACTATCTGTGGGCTGTAAGCCTATCATCAGTGGGAATTTATATTTGCTAATAATATGTTGGAATTATGTTAAGGCATTTTAATTTTAAAAGACTCAAAAATAATAAAGACTCAAAAATTTACAATAATTTGGAGGTCCTCCTGCAATGACTTTGAGGACCCCTGGTTGAAGATCTCTGCCTTACATTACTTTTACTTTAATACTTTAAGTAGTTTTGAAACCAGTACTTTTACACTTTTACTTAAGTAAAAAGCTTGAGTTGATACTTCAACTTCTACAAAAGTCTTTTCAAACCCTAGTATCTATACTTCTACTTGAGTAATGAATGTGAATACTTTTGACACCTCTGCACTTAAACCACATCAGTGCTAATGATGAGGGGGTAAATACCACACATTAGAAACAGCCCTACCAAGGTGCAGACACAACATAACAGAAGATGCAATCTGGTCTATGATTATTATTATTAGTGTCTATATCTGCATGTTGGCTATTTTTTTCTTTTATACTGTTGACATCTGCCATGATCTTTAGCTTGCTCTGTCACACAACAACAAGCCTTTTCTGCGCGGAAGTCATTCTATTACGCATAGAGAAAACAAAAACGGCCATGATTGGCACAAGTCAAACAGATTTTCACAATTCCCCCCCCATAGGTTAAGTCCAAGGCTTTATCTGGACTCTGCTGTAATGTTTACGATGATCTCATTTCGGTGCCTGTGGCTCTGGCACACTGCTGTGATCTGCATCAGTCTGACAGTTCACCCGTTATCTGAGAGCTCGTTGCAGACTGCCAACGGCTGAGTGACTTTTGGGGTATGGTTGCGCACATACAGAAATAAATCCTCCATTATAAGATGAACTATGAGCTAATATGAGGGATAATGAGAGCTGACCGTAACAGCAACGTTAAGCTACATTAAAAACTTCACAGGAGTTTAATATTTGGATTGATTGATTTTGAAGTGGTCCCAGACCTGTACTCGTGTGTTTCCAGGGCAGGATATCCATTCCTGTACGACAGAAGGAGCGGTCAGTGTGCGCCTCAGTGCTGTACAGGACCTCCTGGAGCTGTTTGTCTCCCGGCTTCTGGGCTTTCACTCTCACCTACAAAAGGAAACCAACATATGTTTACTATCCTGCCTCAGGTATACTTTTGTTTGCTTCCGTTTACATCAAGATAAAAAATATATATATATATATATCTTACCTCCAGGATGGTGATCTCTTTCTCCTTCAGCTTCCCTGCTTTGTTCTTAACCTGGGTCTTCTTGGTGTCGACCCACACCACCCTCTCCTTCACCTCTGACCTGGACGGACACACACACACACACACACACACACACACACACACACACACACACACACACACACACACACACACACACACACACACACACACACACAAACATGTTAATAAGTCTACATGAAATTGCATTTTAAGACCCCTTAGACTGAGAGCTTAGATTGGAACTTACTCTTGGATGCCCAGGTCGGCCAGTGTTGTGTCCAGGAAGGGAAAAGGCTGGTGTGCTGCGTCGGGCTCCACCAGGATGGGCAGTGACAGAGACATGGGGATCTCCCACTCCAGTTCAACACGCACCATCTTGCCCCGTGACCCGGGGGACTCCCTGTCTGCTGGGCTGTCCGGTCCTCCGTTGGCCCGCTCCACATTGGCCTCTCCCTCCTCCAGCAAGCTTGTTGTCTCGTCTGCTGCCATCTTGACTTTCTGATCAGTATGTTAAACAAAAAGAACGCAATGTGTCCCTCGCCCTTGCTTCTATGATCTGTACTCTGTCTCTGTGACTGATGCTCGGTATCTGCGCTGTGTTGTTGTTGCAGGCGCTGGCTGGTCTAGCCTCTCCTCTCCTCTCCTCTCTGGGCTGATGATTCAGAGCTCTGCCTCTTCTGATCTAGAAGTCCTCTGGAAAGTCTGAGTGTGTCTAAATGCATACGGACTTGCGTTCAGCCCTCCTGGCTGATATAAGCAGCCGCTGTGAATGTGTGCTATGTGTCACTCAGACGCGAGGTTTATTAGACTGTCAGGGTGGTGATGGACGGGTGGTTGTGTTTGCACTGCCAGGTGTCTGTGTGGGTTATCAGTCTGAGCGTTCCTGGGTGAAATCAGTGCAAAGTAGAGTATGTTTTGACTGCAAATGGAAGTATGTGGCCTAAAGCACTGCCAGTCTGTGAATACAGCACTGGGAACTGCATGCGTCATGATCTAGAATTCATGTTTTGATGTATTTAGTCACATTAACGCACAACAAAATGCCAAAAAGGGTCACATATAGTTCAGCGTAGACAGATTTATTACTGTGCAATGAGATGATTCTCTCCACCACCCCCTCATCGTTTGTCTCCCTTCTCTCATTTGTCCGATAGTTTAGGTGAACGGGAGCTTGACGTGTGGATCATTCACAGCACAGCGTCACATTTTGGGCTTTTGAAGAATGTGTGTTCTTGCTCTGACTTACAAGGGGACACAAAGATGGGACGCTGTCGGTCCCCATGCTGGGGAGCACGCGTGTGTTGTTCTGTACAGCAGGGAGCTTTTTCCCACTAAACTAGCACTCTGGACTCAGCATGTCACATTCCATGGGCAGCCGCACAATAAAAACCTCCTTACGTCAGCGCTGCGGAGCGATACAGATGATGTACAGGCTCGGGAATGTATAGAGCCAAAGGGAGGTCGACTGTCTAAGCATCACGTTAGGGCAGCACATGTTGGATTTTCTGCTCGTTGAAGTGGCCCTAATCAGAGCTACACACACTTTATTTGCTAGGTGGAATGATAACGTTGCTACATGTCTGCTGGATGTGTAAATAAGCAGCTGTTTGTTCATCTGATCACTGATATATATTTGTGATCAGGTTTTTTTACGTTTCGCTGCTGCTGCCCCAGTCGCCAGCAGTGCATTGCTTAGCTTCTGGGCCGGTCTTCTACCAACTGGGGCCATGGGGACCGCCATCTACTGTAGGTAATACTCTGCCTATGGATACGTACCTCAGATAACCCCACTTCAAAATGTCCAAACTACATCTCCCCAACCTGACGTCATCACCGAATTGCGTTTAAAAAAACCATTGATATACCAATACCAAAAACAACAAAAACTGGCCTTTAACACTATTTGGAGACATTTTTAACACTGACATATCTTGAGTGCTTTATGTACCCATTAATCAACAGTGGTGGTTAACCTGCAACATGGGCTTTAAGTGTATGTTGCTGATCTATATATATTGACCTGTTGGATCTCTTCATACAAGTTTTTTATTTTTTTTTATTTTAACAAAAACATAGTTTTATCCAAGGGATTTTTACCACCTGCCAAGTAGATATTTTGGCCTCACTAATCCGCCTGTGAACACAGTGAAGTCACACTTACATTCTGTCCTGCAGTGATGCAGCTGTAGTGGTGGATATGCAAGAAGCCCACCGTAACCTCTGAGGTGACTAACCATTAAGCTGCTTTTGAGCATTTAGACCTAATTAATGAGGGTTCGTACTTACGAAGGCGGTAGCAGCAGGGGAACACCATGGAAAAAAAAATAGACTTGTTTTATATGATGCATTTTTTTTTAAATGAAAACACAACTTGGCAGTGTAAACGACATTTCCCGGCATAGCACCGAAACCTGAATGTATCACAAGTAGTATCAACAAAAGGACCATTCTACCATGTTGATGTGAGTTAGGATTTCTGTTCTGACTGCAGCACTGACCTCAGCTCGGTCACAACCAGGTGCCACACGGACACACACACACACACACACACACACACACACACACACACACACACACACACACACACACACACACACACACACACACACACACACACACACACAGAGGCGGTCCCCAGCGCGTTTAACGAACAAACACTTTAATTGTGTGGAGTTATTGAGGCATGAGGTCAGACAGTGAAACCCAATGTGGTCCTGTTGGAGGCAGGGGACTGCTGATGTAACTGTATGTTACATTTCTCTCCACCATCACAATATTTGAAATAAACTGTTGGATTTGTTGGCAGCTGATTTTTATAAATTCTTTTCTCTGATGATTTTCAGTCCAGAACAACAAACTATAAGGTTCACGTTTAGTGTCATTACTTTGGATTTGTCTTGAAGGAATAATATTTAAAAGAAAATACTCACTAGAGATGGAGTTAACATATGTTTACAGTGATTCTTGAGCAGTTGAAATGAGAGAATACTATGCTATAGAAAATGACAAACCTAAATCATTTTCTCACAGAAATACAAAGTTTATCAGCGGTCAAAATGTTTAGTGTGGAAGAATAACTCAAGATCATATGCTGTACTGAGCAAACCCATTTTATTAAGTTTTAAGTTAAAAAGGATAAAAATGCACACAGCAGATACAAACGTCATAAAAAGCTTAATTTAAAATAATTACAAAGGTTAAAATGTATACAAACTGTGGAACAAAACCTAGCAGGTCCAGATGTTAAAAACGTCAATAACGGTATGTGAATTTAAATGATGTTAACACTGATAAACTCAGTGGGTAGAAATGAAAATACAACCATATCAACAAATTACAACCAGTTTAAAATGGTTAAATAATCTTCTTTAAAACACAGCGTAAAAGCTAAGTTATGCTGTTCAATGTGTCACCCTTCTGAGTAATTTAAAGGTGCCCTGCCACACATATTTCATTACTTTGTGGTAATGTCTGAAGTTCTACCATGGACTATGTAAAAAAATGTTTGTGGAAAAAATGCCTTGGTTACCTTGTTTCAAGCCATTGTGGCGTGGTATAGAAAGCCTGCAGGAAGACTCAGCTCGATTTGTGCCAGTTCTCATTAATATTCAACGAGCTAAGCTGCTTGACTCTGATTGGCTAACAGCTAGCCAATGAGAGCCTGGCTATCAGCATCCTTTACCCAGCGCAACTGGGCGAGCTCATGAATAGTAATGAGCTCAGGCAATATGATGTCAGACTGACCAGCTTTTGTAATTGGCCTGATTTCTCCGCTTATTTCTTTTCAGGGGTTAGAGCTGACAGAGGAGGTAGCAGTTCATTTTCACATTCACAACATAACACAAACACATATGGACCTAACATATTTCAAAGAATGCAAGTACAAACGGTTTTGTGTGGCAGGGCACCTTTAACAAAAATTTTAAATAAAAGATATCATGAGAGATCTGATGTGATGATAATAATACAATGCGTCACTAAAAGCCAAAGGATTAACTTCATACATTATATTCATCAAAAAAAAAAAAAAGACTATTAACTGTACCTCTACAGGACTCTAGTGTGTATGTTGTGTGTGTGTTCACGCGGCCATCCTGATGCAGATGTTCCTGAACGGTTGAGTCTGTCGGACAGTCAGCTGTTGAGCAGACAGCAGCTCTGAAGAACAGAACCATCACGTTAATCACATCAATACGTTTCACTGACTGCTACTGTGGAGGTCCGTTAGGAGACCTGACTAAAACATAAAAGTTATTTTTGAGCTAGCATCAAAGAGCTTTAACCGACAAAATGTTTCTAAAATGAAAAGCTCCATTATTCATTTATTTTTGTCAAAGTTATTTCAACACTAACATCTGCGTCATTCCTAAGATCTCTATTGCTGTCTGCATGAAATCAATTTCTAAGACATCAATGCTAGTCAATGAAGACCGGGAACTTTGTTCATTGTTAAGATAAACGGCAGCTTTCGATTTCCTCACCTAGCAGTTTATAGAGCGTGTGTGCTGCGGTGGTGCGGTTGGCCTCCGGGGGCACCAGAGAGTCAAAGGTGACTTCCCCAAACCTTTGCAGGCTGGAGGAGATCCAGCTGCAAAAGACGAGCAGTGTGTGAGCAGTGATAGGATTTAACTTAGAGGACTGACATGGACCAATATTTAGTTTCAATAAGCAATAGTATATAGATACAGCATTTGTATTTCTTTTTTGAATTTTACTGGTGATGGAGCAGAAAGCTTGTGCGTTACGGACTGTATCAGTATGACACTTCCCAGTAAAACCAGTGATTATAGAGCCACTATTGCTGCTATGAACGTAACCCCTCACATTACTGGCTTCCTACAGACACCCACTGTCATGCTGCTGATTTAAACAACACATACTGCATACTCAAAGTCTATAAAGGTTTCCCTGTGTAACCCTGATAGAGGAGTTTAGTAGTGACTCCGGTCCATCCCCTCAGGCCTGCTGGGTGCTTTCTGTTTTCAATTTCAAAGCAGATGTCAAACAGAGTAAGATGTGGGTCGACCTGTGATGCCCGGAAGTGTTATGCTTAAAACATGACCATGGAATTATTTTATATACATATAATTATTAGGGCTTTCATTTGATAAAATATTTAAATCACATCGACAGTACATGCAAATAACTTTGGTCTTGTCGAGAGAACCACCAGAGCCTTTTAACGGTGATTAAGGGTTAGGTTTTAACCTCCAAAGCCGTATACAGGGTGCGGCGTGCACCACATCCGTCGCGATCACCGTCTTCTTCTTGCGTGTTTCTAAGCTCGCTCGTGTTCTGAATGTGTGTATGGTGTTTATTGTACGAAGTACCTCAGCATGTCCCTTTGTTCTGTGTCAGTCTGAGCCTCGGGCATCTCGATGTTCTCCTCCGCTATGGGAGCCATTCGGAGCTGCGCCTCCTCTTGTGGGGACCTACACACACACACACACACACACACACACACACACACACACACACACACACACACACACAGATGTATTTCTTTGTCCATCTAGCTGTCTGTCTGTCTCTCCGTCTATCCACCTGAGACTTACCATCTGCTGACCGGAGTGACCACATCGTTTATGGATTTGTCCTCTTTGGACGTGTAGGCTGTTGACAAACACAGACATAAAGAAACACACAATTAGTGGTTGCAGTTTGAGGCAAATTATATCTTTATTGTCCTGCCAAAAAAGTTACTGAAAAACTGATATAATGTGACAGAAAAAAGAGAGGAAGAATTCTTACATGAGCCGTCTGCGGGTGGCAGTCCTGACTCACTGGATATCTGAGAGAGAGAGAGAGAGAGAGGGGCAGTTTCATGAAGTAGAAGCAAGGTTTATAATCTAATTTGTCTCACCACTGAACCGAACACTCAGTTGGCAGGCTGCGACTGCGGGCTAGCTGGCTAACCTTTATTATTATTATAGCCACAGTTTCACAAATATTAGCTTCAGAGCTTAGCATGGCAGCCACTGGAGCGTGCTAAGTTGTACCAGGATAAGAGCTGTAAAACATAACAAGATGTAAAAGATCTCCAACTCCTCTTAAAATGGACCTTCACACAGACACACCTCTCGCATGCTTGAGTGCCTCCTCTTCCTCTCTGTCCTCAGTGTTTCTCTGTCCTGCTCTGACTCCCCTCTCGCCTCCTCCTCTTCCTCCTCCTCCTCCCCTCCCTGTTGTCCCCCATGTCCTGGCAGGATGTTGAGTGAGGCACACTGTTTCCATAGTGACTGGAGGTCAGCATGGATGAGGGCTGTAGAGGGGTCGAAGGGCAGGTTTTGGTCAATATTTAGTATTTTTCTTCACCACAGCTGATGTTCGTGGTACTAATACAATGTTTCAGAGGCCCTACAAGGTTGTTGCTGATTAGAAAACATGCTCACAGTTATGAGTTATACTCTGAGTGTTTCTGCAATAAGCATAATACTATCTCTCTGACTGCACAGCAAGTTTGTCACCTAATATGTTGTGTTGATTAGCCATTGGGGATGAATCTAACTTGCAAACAGGGAATTTGTTTTCTTCAGACATGTATTTATTTTTTGGGTTCTTTGCCCAGACGTTGGCAGATTTACTGCACCACTTCCCAGACACATTCCCCACATTTCAATCTTTCCCATTGCTACTGCTACAGATGTCGTTTTGGGGTTTACTAATGTTGTCACTGATTCAGCAGGTGTGATTTTCTTGGCCGTGACACTGAACACGTATTTTTCTATTCTATTATCTGCATTTGTTGGCTAGTTTTCTTGTTTAGATCTCCATCTTACATGCTTCTTTCATCTCTTTAAAGAACAAAAAAGCTCAAAAGTCAATATTGTGGGGTTTTTCTACAGCCAGGTGTGAAGTGTAGCACTTAGCACTGACATCCACAGGGGGCGCTGAAGAGCTGAGCAGGAGCGGCACACTTGGTCAAGTAGGGCAAGTCCAGCAATACCTCGGACTGAGAGCAAGAACAACAAATTAGCTTAATGGAACAGTTTCAAGTGGGATTTTTGCTTTTTTTTTCCCACAGTGTTTTCAGAGTACACAGTAGAGAGAGAGAGAGAGAGAGAGTGTAAAAAAGTAAAAGCCAATGATCGTGTCTCAAAGGAAATTAAAGAAATAAGTAAGAAAGGAGGAAAGAAGTAAAGGAAGGCAATAAAATCGATGAGCGCTATCCCAGTGGGCTTAGACAGAACGAAGGAAGAGAACTGGAGAGGTGGAGTTTAATGAACTGAATAGACACTTTGATGGCAAGTCTTTGAATTTTCAGTCTTTGCCAGTCTGTAATCAATCGAAAAAATTATGCTCTGAACAAATTGCTTCAATTCCTTTGTTAAACCATTTGCATCCAAACTGCTGTTTTAGTATTTGAGTTAATCATGAAAGCTGAGTGACCTTGCAAAGAGCACAGGCTGTATCCTGAGGGCAGAGCGCATGATGTGGAGGAGATGCCGGGCCTGACCAGAGATAAGAAGAAAAGCTACTGATTGCATGAACCGAATAGCTAACCTGACTCCCAGGTAATCTTTAAAAAGACTCTTTTTCTGTACTTCTGCTGTGGGTGCTGTAAAACGGACTACTTGCAAGTAAACAAGCTTTTGAGAGAGCTCCAGTGATTGTGTCCATTCTTTGATAAATCATTATCCTAACAGTCAGTGTCAGTGAACCTTGATCCTCTTAAGTATGTATTTATGTGTCTACATACGGTTCATTTAGCTTTAGGAATAGTGTTTGTGTACGTGCGTGTTCAAGTCCTGACGTGCGTTTGAGAGGGGAAAAAGGGCCGTTTTTAATCTGCTGGTATGTGTGTGTGAGATCACCAAAAAGCCTAAATAACTCCAGAAACTGTGAGCAGAGTAAAAAAAGGAAGCAGAATGTGGTTTATCAGTGTTTTAAGCCCCCAACGTCGTCTTCCAGGCAGCGCTGCCTTGAAGGCGCTAGGATTAGGCAATGGTAATGGTTATGGTGATGGTTAGGGTTAGGTGCCTTGAAGTCAACGGTCGTAGCGCTGCCTTGAAGGAGACATCGGGGGCTTAAAACACCATCGAGCCAGAATGTGGTGCACCTCAACCTACAAGGGATCCAAACCTCCCTTCTAATAACTGAAATAGTTTAATAATATAAATGTTGCAATTTGAGTCAGTGGATCCACTTCTCAGTGTGTTTCTGTACCAGTTCCAGTGTCTCCGCCAGCGGGTTAGTGATCTGCTCCTTCATCGCTCTCTCAGATATCTGAACCTGAGGGTCGGCAAAGACCAGCTGACGCCTGCGACGTCCGCCGGGCTTCCTGAGAGGAGGAACCCCCACCTGAGGGCAGAGTGAGAAGCACACGGCGTTCTATTAAAGGACATCCCACTCCAGCACACAAACTGGAAATTATGAAGCCATGTGTTGACACACACCACACGGGCTTTCCATTACACGTTTCCAAAACAAAAGTGGTTGCTCGTGAGTCACTTTGTGGAATGTAATTCAAGGTTGATGACAGCAGCTGTCACAACACACAACGCTGCGTCACTGTCACCTCCGTGGTTCCTACACGTCAGAATTTGGACATGATGTCAATAAAGAGGTACTTAGAATATATATTTTACATTTTTAAAGGAGATGCACTATACGGTAATTGGATTTAACAGTTTGTATTTTCCATTAAGGCACTTTATAAAAGACAAAGTCAAATGAATGACAGTGTTTCCTCTAGGATTTTTTTTAGCAGTGGGGGCAGATCTGTCGGACCCCCCCACCCGGCGCCCCGCCGCCAAATGTTTTACGTATTAAACTGAACGGACACTTCGCAGCAACACAAACAAATATATTTATTCACCTCTATTCACACACAGTGAGGCATATTTCATATTTGGGGGAATGCTGTTCTACAGCATTCCACCTATTGTTATTCTGTTCTTTATTTATTCTTAATTTTATTATTATTCCGTCTTGCGTACGTTTTTTGGCTCTCTGTAACTTCTGCATACTTTCACCTATTTAAACCATTCAACTTTTCAAATGTTCAGCTTTTTCAGCTAATGATGGGACTTCTTCAACTTTTTTTCTACTATTTATACTTTTTAAAATTTTAAGCTTTTTCAAACTTTTTTTTTAACATTGAAATGAATGAGAGCAGGCTTCAACTCCTTAAAATCTTCTTCCGCTCCCAAAATTTTCAGCTCCTTCATACTTTCACCTACAGACGCCAAACAAACTTTAAAATGTTCACAAAATATTCAGCTATCCGGCTACCACCTTTCAGTTTGATATCTTTTACAGTTTTTGAGAAAAAGCTGTTTAAGTTTAGTGATCTTTTCAGGAAATTTTATCGATTAAACAGAGTGTGTATTGCGCTGCTTAGAGCGGATGACATCATAGCTAGAGCACAGAGCCTTAAAAAAAATATCTTTGTCCCTTCTCCTTAAATTGCTCTCACGCCCACATTTTCTACTTGTCATACACAATTTATACATCAAAACGTAGGTATTTTTGTCTAGTTTCAGGAAA